>NW_004955423.1:16616475-16696927 GCF_000276665.1 Chinchilla lanigera
ACACGTCTGTGGGTGGGCATCTGCAGCTAGTGCATGGTGGGCCAATTGTGTCAAGGTTTCTCTGTGTCATAGTAGTTCTCAACGAAGCAGTGGTGGCCGGCCTGAGGCCTGGCGTGCAACAGCGCTCACTGCCATGTGGCTTCCTGTGCACCAGAGCCCCTCCTCCCAGGTGCCTGTTAGGCTGGGGGCCGGCCCAAGGGCCAGCGCTCCCCACCCTGTGGCCTCCTGGGCACTGGGTGCCCTCCCTCTGGGGGCCTACAAGGCAGGAAGCTAGCCAGCCGGAAGACCGGCTCTCCCCGCCTGGGGCTCCCTGTGCACCGGAAGCCCTCCCTCCGGGGAACTATGAGGCTGGGAGTGAGCCGCTGGTCTGAAGACCGGCACTCCCCACCCGAGGCTCCCCGTGCGCCCGGGACCCTCGAATTTGCTTTATTTATTATTTTTTCTTTTTGTTTTTTATTCCGGTACCGGGAATTGAACTCACGATCTCGCGCTTGACAGGCAGGTGCTGTGCCGCTGAGCTAAATCTCCAGCCCCAGAATTTGCTTTAGAAGCAAGGAAAATCAGTTAATTCTCTTACCTGTCATGTAGAAATCCTATTAGCATGTAAGGCAATGGTAAAATGAATCTTTATTAATATTCATTCTATGTAATTTTTGTTTCATTTTGTTTTGTTTCTAGCTGGAGGATGCTTTGGTAGCTTTGTAATTTGAGTGGAAGAGGATGGTAGAGATAGAGTGAGAATATAAGGGAAGGGTCCCCTGCTAGAGTGAGAACACGTTGAAGATGAGACTCAATAAATTAGGAGTGCAGTTGGATGGGTACATTTTGAAAAGGCAGTGTTGCTTCTTCTGATGATACAGGGGAAAAGAAACTAAGAATAAGAGGGGAAACAGATGGACTTCCAGGAGAGGCCTACAATGAGAGTTTTATTCCAGATCCTCTTAGACAACCATAAAGCCACTACAGTAAGGGTTAGCTGCTGAGCAAGTACAAGGTAAGGGTAGTGGGCTTCAGAAAAAGATGAACTTTTGAGACAGAGAGAATATTTTAAGCAAGGAAGTTAATACAAAGCATAGCTCATAATTGCTCAGTTGGGATTCAGAAGCTACAGATGTCTGAAAAACCTACTGTAAGATTATATATTCTTTCCAGCAGTGCTAGGAACGTAGACGAAGGGCTAAAGAAAGAAGCTGGACAGTGAGATCCAAGGCTGAAGATTATAGTCATGATATCAAAGTTTGAAGTTGGCACACAATCATGGGCACTAGAAAATGGAGATTCAGAGCTGCAAGTAGAAGGGAAGCGTGACAAAGGAGGTACAGAAATGATAAGAAAGTAGGAATGTCTCAGTGAGGTTATATACATATTTTAGAGACAAGAAGAGACATGTTGATATTGTGTATCCTAAGACTAGAATTATTTTTGGAAGAAGAAGTATGTGGCAGGCTTCAGGAGAGAATCCACAGCATAAATTACTCCTTCTAGTTCTGAAATGCAAAATCGAAGCACAGAGGATATTCAACTTCATTATGATAAAAACCAAAAAACAAAAGTACCATTGGAAAAACATTGGCTTCAATAACAGTAATTTAAAAATTCAGACCAATTAGGACCCAGAGTTGAAAAAATATAAAAATAGTCTCTTTAAAAGCATCAAAGTGCTAACAAAATGGTACAGCATTATCACCCTGAGAAAGAAGATCTGACTTATACTAAGTCCTACTTTTGCCCCTGGGGTATTACTTTACCCTGGAAGAAACAGCTCAGTTTTGTTTCCTGCACCTTTTTTTTTTTTTTTTTTTTTTTTTTAAAGAAAATAAAAAGAACAAAAATAGATACTGAAGTTCAAAATAAGATGATAGGAAGTTAACAATGGTTGTTATATGGCATTTTGTGATCTTCAAAGTAGTTGCTCAGATTACCAGATATAGATATGTATGATTGATCAAACAACATAAGCATTAACTGTTCCTTTCAATGAACTAATAGAAATTAGTAGTATAATATGTCAGCTTCTTTGTATATATTCTTTTCTTTTCTCTTTTCCCCCACCCCAGTTGTTCTTTCCTTTTTGAGCAGTTTCTTTCCCTTTCACAATATCTATTGTACCTTTTGGATCATATTTACACTTTCAGTTTCTTACACTAGAGAAACAATATGATGTTTACAAATGCGGGCCTGATTTATTTCACTTATGAGTATGGTCTCTAGTTGCATCCATTTGCTTATAAAAGTGTCGAGTTTATCTTTATAGCTAAGTAAAACTCCATTGTATAAAAATAGAACATTTTTTCCCATTCTTCAGTTGATATGCATTTGGGTTATTTCCAAGATTTAGCTATTACAAATTGTGCTGCTATATACATGGGTGCACATATGCCATTGTGGTATGATGGTTTCAGTTTTTCTGGGAAAATACCCAGAAAGGGAATAGCTGGGTTGAATGTGACTTCTAATCCTAGTTTTTTGAGGAATCTCCACACGGATTTCTACAGTGGTTGTACCAGTCTACACTCCCAACAATGGAGAAGAGTTCCTTTTTCCCCACAGCCTTGCTAGCATTTGTTATTGGTTGATTTTCTAATGATAGCCATTCTTTCAGGGGTGAGATGGAATCTCAGCAAGGTTTTAATTTGCATTTCTCAAATGACCAATGATGTTGAACATTTTTTCGTACATTTATTTCCCTTTTGTATTTCTTCATCTGAGAAGTGTGTTTTCATCTCAGATGTCCATTTTTGGATTAGGTCTTTGAATTTTGGGAGCCTGATTGTTTTAAAATTCTTCATATGTTCTAGATAGAAGTCCTTTATTTGAGGAACAATTGGCTAACATTTTTTCCCAATTTCTGTGTTTTTTTTTTTCACTCTGCTGGTGATTTCTTTTGATGTGCAAAAACTTTTCACTAAGATGAGATCCCAGTTGTTGATTCTTTGAAGTATTTCCCATGAAGCTTGGTTTTTGTTCATGAACTCTCTGCCTACTCCTATGTCTTCAAGATTTCTACCTACTTTGTCTTCCAGTAGATTTTTTTCTTCCAGTAGCTTTAGTGTTTCTGTTTTAATATTTAGATCTTTGATTCATTTTTACTTTAGTTTAGTGCATGGTGATATACATGGGTCTAGTTTTGGTCTTCAGCATGTGGAAAGCCAGTTTTTCCCACACCATTTATTACAGAGGCCTTCTTTCTTCCAGTAAACATGGCCTGCAGCTTCTTGAGCCTACAGAAATCAGAATCTAGGGATCATCAACAAGGGCCACTAAACATCACTTTCAACAAGAATTCCTAGAATTCAAAGATATATTTTTCAATTAATTCTGAATTAGAAGTAAACCAGTCTTTAAAAACTGTCATCCCATTTCCTGCTAATTAGTTTTGTAAGAAAGCCTCAGTTTTGGAAATATATGTTAGGTGGTTCTGATCTTGTAGTGACTTTAGACACCTGAGAAGAGCAAAGGAAAATCTCTGGATAAAAATAGTTTCATGCTAGGCTTCAAATCACTGTTACACATAAATTTTCAAGTACAATGCCTGATACATAAAACACTCAGACATGTACTGGAGGATACCAACAAGAACAGGCACAGAAGAATCCATACATGGAATTCATTCATTCAGACTAAAACAACTATGTCTGCTGTATTCAAGGAGATGAAACATCTGTGAAAGTTTTGACACAGAAATAGAAATCATGCAAAGTGATATAGCAGGTATGTATAAGAGATACTTAGAAGTTACAGAATTGATAAGTATACATGAAATTAATACCTCACTAGACAGATTTAATAGCAAATTAGATAAAACTATAGAAGGAATAAATAGACCGGAGGGTAAAAGCAAGTGTTCACAACGAAACACGGGATTTAAAAGACTAGAGACCATACTCATAAGTGAAATAAATCAAACATACATGTGCAAGCACCGCATTGTGTCACTAGTGTAAAACTTGAAAGAGTTAATTTAAACTCGGAGGTATGATAGACACTGTGAAATGAGGAAACCACTGAAGAGTAAAGGGCTTCTGGGATGTGGGAAAAGAGAAGGGAAAGAAGGAGAAATTTTGTATGCATGTATATACAGGATAGATAACATGGTTGTTCTTCTGTCTTCTATTTCTATGCTGAAAGAAACTGTCAATGAGTCTTTGGTTGACCAGTATTGCATGTCTATATCTGTTTTCATGAGAAGCCACTTTGAAGATATCAATATGTAATACAACCACCATTGTTAATTCCCTACCACTTTGTTTGTAACTCTGTATTGTCTGTATTGTGCTTGTGATATGTTGTAAAATGTTGTCTGTCTGTTAATGCTTCCCTCCTTTTATCTTTAAAATAAAAAAAATAAAATAAAATAAATTAAAAAAATAAAAAAATAAAAACAGGGTAAAGAAAATGAAAGAATACATTGACAAGGCCTACAAAAATTAATTTAAAACCTCAAAAGGAGGGATTGAGAAGTATAATGGATAGTGGGAAAGAATTTTCCAAAATCTATGAGAACCCAAGAATTCAAGAGACTCACTGACTCCCAAGCAAGTAAATAAAAATGAATCCACATGCAAGTATAACATAATGAAGCTTCATAAGACCAAAAAAGGTGTTTTAGGATTAATATTGTCATAAAATACCCTATATTTTGGGGAGGGTAATATTTGATTTCATCATTTATAGTAAGAAAAGGTAAAAATATATCAGTCATCATTACACTTCCATAAACCTAGGGCAGACATCTCAAACTTGTAGTATGATATCCCACTAACAGCCTTAAAAATTATTGAGGAACATACACTCTTTTGTGTATATAATTTAAATATGTATTGATATTTTAAAAATATAACTAAAACTTAAAAAATAATTGGAATATCTATTAATTCATTTAAAAGTAGCAAGATGCTCATTTTATATTAACATAAATAACAAGTTTTAATGAAATAACTATATTTCCAAAAAATGAAAATAGTATTTATATTTCTTCAAATTTCTTTGTTCAGATTAACTGAAGACAGCTGGATTCTCTTTCTGTCCATTTCATTCTTTCCAGCCATTATGACTTACTGTCTAGGTTAAAGTCCATGAAGAAAACCCAGCTTGATACATTATGTAATAGGAAGAGGATAATAATTGTAGGTATTCTTGTTGAATCAATGCAAGATTTTCACAAGTGGCAATTTCGTAAAGTTTATTTACATTGTGCAGTCTGAAACCATATTCACATTTTCTCTTGTTACATTAAAATCCATTGGTGTCTCTGGCACTTGGCATGAATCTTTTACTTCCTGATTTCATAACATCACACACATCCCCACTAGAAGGACTACAGTAAAAATTACAGGCATGTATTCATGAGTGGGTGGAGACTGAGGACCAATCAGATGTTCAATGAATACGTAAATGTGCTATTCACGTTGCTACATGATTTGGCAACAGAAAGCTGTGCAGTGTTGCACTGATACTTCTACAACGTGAACATCCCATGGAAACATTGTACGGAGTAGAAGAGGCCACTCATGTAAAGCCACATGTGCACTACATCATTTATACTAAGCATCTCAAGCAATTCATTGATACAGACACAAGTTTAGTGGTTGCCTATAACTTGTGAATTTGGGGGAAACAGCAAGTAACTACTATTTGATTCTTTTTTTTTGTAGTCATAAAAATGTTCTAAATCTGGTTGTGGTGAAGAGCGCCAATGTTCACAGACACTAAAAGTCATTGAATGGTCAAATAAACTGTATGATATGTGAATTATGTCTCAGTAAACCTGATTTTTTTTTTTTTTTTTTTTGGTTTTTCTCTGGTACCAGGAACCGAACTCACGACCTTGCGCTTGCCAGGCAGGCGCTTTTGCCGCTGAGCGAAATCCCCAGCCCCTAACCTGATTTTTTTTTAAGAAAGAAATCCATTGAGAAGGAAATACAAAAGGAGAAGGACATGGATAAAATAAAACTGGAATGAGTTGACAGTTGCTAAATGTGGTTGATGGGTGATGAATCCCTTGTTTCCTCTTTCTGGTCTTGCATACATGAGAAAAATTTCCATGACTGAAAATTAAAAAAAAAACAAAAAACTGACAGGAATGTAAACTGAACACTTCAGAAAACTGTGGCATTATCCTGTATGTATAATATAACACACATACACACACACTGACCCAAGGATTCTGCTTCCTCCTATTTGTCTTATAAAAATGTATCTTTATGCACCAAGATTCATACCCAAGAATATTTAGAGAAAAAAAAAAAAAACAAGAAAAAGGGAGGGGGTGGCTGGGGACTTAGCTTAGGGGCACAGCGTGTGCCTGGCAAGTGTGAGGTCATGAGTTCAATTCCTGGTACTGGAAAAAAACAAAAACAAACAAACAAAAAAGAAGAAGAATATTTAGAGCACCACCATTTATAATACATATCAACTGCAAACAATACAAATTTTTATCATTGTACCTGTGCAAAAAAATACTATCCAGTATTGAGAACAAATGACCAACATGGATAAAACTTAAATAAAAAAATTATGTCGAGCAAAAGCTAGATACAAAGAACACACAGGAGAAGACTCTGACTATGTAATGCTCTCAGTAAGCTCAGCTTAGGATATTTGCTTAACACAATAAAGAATATCATTCTGAAACCTAAACTAACATCACAATGAACATTGCCCTACCAGAACAGCACTGATGTGTTGCTTTAACAAGATGTTAGTGCTGTTCAAAGCTAGTGTTTTATGGGCAAGCATACTGGTAAAATTCGCATACTTTCTCCACATTTATGATATTGTCAATGAATATTTTATACCCCAAATCATGAAAGTTCCATTCAATGAAAAAATCAATCCCATTTTGGTTATTTCAGTTCCAGAAAAATTTTTGGAGATGCTCTCCTCAACTACATAAAAAAAACAATTAGCATCTCTAAGGATAAGTAGATCATAGCCTGAAATTCCTGAATTAGACTTACCTTTATTAATCTTCAAAACAAGATACAAATATCCACTGATATCACATTATTTATCATTGTTCTAGAAGTTGTAGTCAGTGTAATAACAAAAGCCCAGTGGAGGACTGAAGGGAGGTGTTAATATTAGAACAAGGAGGGGAAAATATTATTATTTACAGAAGATATGATAATCTTCCTTGCAAGTAAGCCAAGAAAACTGTTAGAATTAATAGGAGGATATAAAATGGTAGCTTGCTATGACACGTGTACAAAAAAATCACTAACAATAGGATAGCAAAAAACCCCTTGCAATAGAAAGATGTCTAATGTACATTAACAACCAAAATGTGAATTGCTAGGGAGATAAAGAAGGTAAGAAGCATGTAATGGGGTGCCTCATGCTTGTAATCCCAGTATTCTGGGAATATGAAGCAGGAGGATCATGAGTTTGAGCCCAGGCTAGGCAACTTAGGGATTTAGGGAGTTCCTGCTTCACAAAAAAAGGTGGGGCTGGGTTGTGGCTCAGTGTGAACATACTGGGTTCAATCACCAGCTATGCAAGAAAAAAACGTGTAAGTGCTCTAAGAACAAGTTGTAATAGGTTTTCAGAATGGACACTTAATTATAAGTGGCTTTTAAACAAAAAATTCCATTTCTATGCCCAGCGTAGATGCTTGAAGTTTATTTCAGGTCTAAGTTTTTGTGATCTTTTTTATTGGGAAAGCTTAAAATCTTTGAGTTGTTAAGGAACAGATATTAAGATTTAAATATAGTATTTATACTTGCTTTGGAGTCTCCTGTTCTTGTGCTGCTATGATAATTATAGTTTGAAATCCCTTTCTTGTTTGAATAATTATTTTTAAACTACTTTAAATCTTCTTCTAGATATCATGGGTTATTGACCCAGTAAATGAAAGTACGGGGCCCGCAGTATTTTTAATGCCGTAATGAAGTAGCATTCTAAAATGCTCAGTCTTTGTGACTATGTAAAGCATAGCAATTAGCTAACATTGAAAATCATCACCCTTCTACTACCCTGGACTCCTGCAGCTAGACAATCTACAGACTCCACTCAGAGTTTAGATCAAAAAACAAATAATAAACAAATGATTATTCACAGGATGAATGAAGCAAAATGCTGCATTGAATACTGTGATGTGGGAGGACCACAAGATTAAGAGCAAGTTTCAGTCTTAGGAGATGTCTTAGTCCACTTTGAGCTGCTACAGCAGATTACCTGAAATTGGGTAATTTATTAAAAAGAAACAGATTTATTCCTTTCAGTCCTGGAGAGTAGGAAGTTCAAGGCTAGGACTCCAGTTCCATGACGACCTTCTTTCTACTTCTCCCCAGGCAGAAGATAGAGGGCAAGAGAGCTCATGTGTGTACACACAAGTCAGAGACAGAGGCAGAGACAGAAACAGAGAAAGAGGCAGGCTGGCCTCATCCTTTTATCAGGTATCCACTGCAGCACTGACTGGCCAAGTCTCACAATAACAGCACTCACCTACTCAGCAAAATGCATCTGATCACCATCCCTCAACACCACTACATTGGGGTTTAATTTTACATTGAGGGACACATTCGAGTATGTTCTCCAGAGTCTGTGGAACTTAAATTCATGACTCTGTGTGATAATTTTGACAAAGACCTATGGTGGAACCAAAGAACAGAAGTTCAACAAATTTAGTTTCGAAGTTCTAATTGGCTTTTATTAGCAATTCATGAATCAGCAAAATGAAGGCTGTTCCAATGAGTTAAATGATAGGCTTTACAGGCAGAAAAGTTTGATGAAAGGAAAAAAAAAAAACAGGAAAAACAAAACAAATTGTTATTCCAGTGTTACTTTCCTTAGAGGGCTGAAACAGGGGGACTTTGTTATCACTCCTAGATCGTGTGCTGTCAAACTCCTGGTTTTTGGAATTATGACCTGCTCCGGAGGTCAGTTTGAAAACAGCATCTTGCACAAGTGACTCCATTCCAGTTCGGACTGCACTGTTGGTGTCTATTGTTGAAGCTCTGTCCATAATAATAACTCCTACAAGTTTTATGCAACTCCAATTTATGCCTCCCCATGGGATAATTTTGATAAAGAGCCGTAGTGAGATCTCTTAAACAACGAAGATTTTAGCAACTTCAAAAGATAACAATACTTCATGTATTAACTATTGTTATTCTCTTACTATTTTGTTATGAAATTTTGTTTTACTTTTTTCCATAAACTTAAATAAATAAAGATGAAGAAAAAAGTTCTTCATTAAACTAGATAAATTTCCATAAAATGTTACAGCACAGCCAAACTAAAATGCAAACATACATTTATGTTGTTTCATTTCACAAAATAGGTTCATAAAATGGGCAACAACAGCCATGATAAGAAATGGAGAAGATTAGGGGAAGTTGGATAGTTGCGCCATGAAAAACCAAGTACTTTTCTGGAGGAAAAGTTCTAATTTGTATTAAAACATTTCATGTGTGTATGCAACTACTGTATGTGAGAGTTCATCCCTTGTCAATCACGAATAACTATCATTGATTGCCAAGCATGGAGAGTTAGGGAAAGTACAGATAACACCTTAAACTCTCAGACATATTTCAACTGAAGAGGACAAGAAGTATATCACACTGTGGCCATATGATTTCTTTATCTTTGAGGACCTAAAAGCATATACTTGCCCACAAGCCATATTTGCCAATATCAGGTAAGCAGTGAAGACATAATTTGAGTTACAGCTATTAATTGCATGACTTAGAAAGTTTAAAATGATTTCATTACTGATGACCTTCAACATTTCATCACACTCTACTCCCATCTTCTCTCAAAGAAATTGATACTTTGAGGAAATTAAAACAGAAACATTGTTATAGTTTGGACCTTAAATGTCCCACTAAGGCCACCATGTGCCCTAGGACTGGTCCCCAGAATAGTGGAAGCTTTAAGCGGTAGAAACTAGTCAGGGGTGGTCAGGTCATGAGGATGTGCCCCTGTGTGACCTCAGCACCTCCTTTTCCTCTTTTCCCTCCCCAGCCACTAGATAAGCAGCTTGCTCCACCGAACACCCTTCCATGATGCGTCACTGCAGGCACAAACATCAGGGTCAACTGACCATGGACTGAACTGTCTAAAACTGTGAACCAATCTTTATAGATAGATTTTCTCCAGCATTTGTTTTTATGATGCAAGCTAACAGTCTCTAGCTCATAGCAGAATAAAAACAAGCATGGGCTCTGTCATCAGACTTGTGTTCAAATCCCACTTCATCACTTCTTAATTTTTGCAGCTATTTCTCAGTGTCTCTCTCTCTCTGTTTCTTAACTTCTGCAATTCACTTACTGTATTAATTACCCATGAGCAGCCTCTGTATTTGCTCCATGGCAAACCTAACTAAAATTCAACACTACTGCTCATACCCTCATAAGGAAAGCTACCCTACAGAGTGCTGGTGGATAATATAAATTTGCTGAAGATGCAATGGGATATAGAAAAGGACCTTTCCTCCCAGATACTAATTTCTTGCAAACCACACAAGCTAGACACTGTTTCTCTCATTGTTTGCAAAGTTGTTTACCTCTTCTTGTTTTTCAGAGCTTCTAACCTTAAGCTATCACTCACTCAGTGCACTAAACAGTTTCTAGTGGCCAAGACCCACCTATCTTAGGCGTTACTAGGGGTTTATCAGTAACAATTTGCATGACTCATAAATAAAAGCACACAGGCACACATTTCACAGAGGGAAAGATGGCTGTTTTATTTCCTGCATTGTATCATAGGAGGGTTTCCTTCAGGACATATAAAATCATTCTGTTTTGGTTTTACCTCTGTGTTATTTTTCTTAGAAGATGCTAGTAATAAAGTTAAATGTGTTTCAGAACACATCATATACTCGATACCTTTTTTTCACACCAGTCAGCTTGGTAGAAAAATGCTACTTAGAAAACATCAGGAGGTAAAATGTCAGACGCAGCTTAAGGATACACAGAGCTAAGGCTTCTGTGTGAGTTGGATAATGAATGTAGGACATGAACTGTGAATAAAATCCTTCCTCCAACTCATGATGGGAATAATTTCTCAGATCTAAGTTCTCCCACTGCCTTACAGAGGAAATCCTCAGCAAAAATTGTGATATGTTTTTAACAACGCTCTGCAAATTTCAAGAAGGAACCAAGATTCCAGTGATGGCTACCTGGGTCCTCTGTGTGACAATGAGACAGTTCCAAATCGCTACCAAAACATGGCATTGCACACTGTTTTTCAGAAACAAAACGATTACCCTAAGAATTTTAAAAAGGAAACTAATTTCCAAATAGATATCCTGGCTGGGTATTAGGAAGACTGTTCTCAGAATGTAAAATGTTAGTGGGGGGCCTTTTTTGAAAACTTGTAGGGCTGTACAGATATTACAGATGACTACAGATGGTAGAGAAGTGTTAATGTATGCATAGGGGAATGGTTCCAGGCTGACATTTCTCCCCTGGAAAACTCTCTAATACTTCCACATTAATACTGGGCCATTATCTAGAAATTGAAGCAGCTAAGTCCAAACACCACAGGCCTTGTGGTTATGCTTTGAATGTGTGTTTGCAATTATCCAGCTGCAAGTTAAATGCAGGATAGCCTATGGCTTCCCAAGCTGGGTTTTGACTTTTATTTCTGGCCAATTGACTTGTGCTCTGGTTTTTGACTCCAACATTAGGTCAATCAACAAAAATATCCTGGATGAATGAGATGACATTGCCACCAGACCCTGAGTTCCAACTCTCGGGCTGGAAGTCTAACCTCTAATTTCCTTCAGCCCCAGGCTGATTAGACCATTATTTAATGAAGTCTCCCTTGGTTGTCTGTCTATCAAATTATTTATATTCATGGAGAGAAAGTGATAAGCCAAAATGCTAATTATCCATTTTTCTAAAATAAAAGGCCCATGCTAAGAATAACAATGAGTTATTAAAATAGTACTTTTCATCTGCCGTAATACATCTTAACAAGCTCTTTAAATCCAGGGATTTTTCATTGCTGGACATCTTATCTAATAAAATGGAACATGTTTATTTTTTATCCATTCAGACTTTCCTAGCACTGGGCACCAGCTTTTGAATTTGAATGCTCTTGGAAATAATGAGAAAAGATGAAGGAAATCCATTCCTTAAAAACTGATTTAAGAAAAAACCTTACACTTTATTGGTTTATTCATCATTTGTCCAAGTACCTAGGTCTAAAATAGCTCCTCTCACTTGGGAGAGATTTTGTCTCAGAGGGGACATTTGGCAATGTCTGCAGATTTTTTGATGATTAAAATTTGAGACACTGACTGGCGTCTAGTGAGCAGAAGCCAAAGATACTGCTGAAGATCCTCTAAGGAAAAGCAGACCACACACACTACTGAGAAAAAGTTATCCAGTCCCAAATAGTGCCGAGATTGAGAAACTCAGATTTAAAAGAAATAAAGACTTTATCATAAGTAATTAGGAAATAGGTCGAATGAAATGTCACGAAGTTAATCTTCTCTGTGTTCCGAGTTTTAGAATTTTTTCACAGGAATTCACCTTCTTAGAATAATACTAATTATACTAAATGTAGGTCACACTCTAATTTCCTAAGACCCCCATTTATTTCCCAGTATTGTGTTAAGCACAAAATTTTACTTTGGATGAACACAGAATAGAGAATGGTATTTACCTGTGGAGAAATAAGAAAGACTGGAAAGAAAAATCAAGAGTAAGTAAGAAGACAAGATAGCAATGGTTGGATGAAATGGAGTAGACAGTTCAGATGTTATGGATGAAGAAGTAGAGAGGGAGGGAGGGAAGGAAGGAAGGAAAAAAGGAAGGAAGGAAGGAAAAGAGGGAAGGAGGGAGGGAAGATGCATGCTCCTAATAGCTTCGCAACTCATTTCTCAAGAATCAATTCTGTACTGACTTCTATCGCTTTATTGAAAGGAACAGTTAATGATTAATTATTTGATCAATCTTGCATGTCTATGTTTGTTTTTCTGAGTAACCACTTTGAAGATATCAATATGTAATACAACAACCATTGTTAATTTCCTGTCACCTTGTCTGTAATTCAGTATTGCTTGTATTGTTCTTGCACTATTTTGTAAATGGATGTCTGTTTGTGAATGTTTTTGTTCTTTTATTGTAAAAAAATAACTGCAATTCTGCAAAAGTGTTTTTAGCTGGCTAATTTACCAGCCACTGGCCTCAGTAGTATTACTTGCCCATGTCACCCATATTCATTCATACACATGACATAAGAGGGGTGATCTCCACCCCTCTACATGCTCAGCACACACTCACGCTGGAAACCTTCACACAGGCATTGCCTTTGTCCAACAGCTGAAACGACTCTTACCACAACTATAATGGTCATTTAAAAACTTAATATCATTGTGATAATTGGAAATAAAATGATTCACAGAATGACATCAGGCATCATTCTGTTTTCATGTGTGAATTCATAGCATTGAACTTTCAACATAGAGCCCTAAATCATTTCCTGACCAGGACAAAACTTAAGGTTCAGCTTCTTCTGCTCTTTCTAGAGGCCAAGTCCAAGAGAAAACAGTTTATTTTCTACACAGGTTTCTGTTTCCTTGGCACACAAACTGCTGGCACTGGGGATCTGTGAGATATACAATGGTTTGGGGTTGGCAAGCTCTCAGCATTTCAGTTCCCAGTAGCCAATCTCCTCTGCATCCTGCCAAAGCCACTAAGCAACGCTTAGACTTTGGAGCCAAGAGCCCTTGGGAGGGAATCATCTTCCGTGCAAAAAGCTCAAGATAGGCTCCACTAGCTAACAAGCTGACTACCAGTAGCAGAGTTTTGAGTAAACTGTAGCTATGCTTTGGAATTTGAAGGATCCCAGTGTTGACAGGATTTTGGTAGTCAATACCATGTCAATAATGTAATGTCAGAGCCAGGCAACCATCTCTGTTAGTTAATACTGCAATCTCTATCATTGGATCAATATGTCTTTCAAAAGTAAATTTGAAGATTAAAGATAATAATAGCTACAGAAAATGGTAGAAAGGATTATGAACATTAATTTATATGGACTGACTTACCTAAAATCAATGTACATCAGAGAAAAAAATATTTGTGAGAATATGGAGTAGTTTCAGGAAAATAAAACAAAACAGATGAAGAACACCACCAGCAAACCTATATAAATAATAAATCATTGCTATAAATAAATGAGCCAGGGCACTCTGGCAAAGCCCATTTAAACAAGAATCATACATGTAACTAAGTTTGTGTGTAAGGCTGGATAGAAGGTCAGTAGGATACAATGACAGGAAGTGGTAGCAGATTACTCACAGGTAGGAAGCCAATATCCAGCTGCTTTAAATTGTTGGTTATTATAACAAATTAAGTTATGTACATGTTTAATAAATGGTCCTCCATAACTGAGGCTAAGTATATAAATGCTGTAGAAGCAGAATAGTAAATCACCCAGGAAACAAATGCCTTTGAGATGTCTGGCACTTGGTCTTGCTTTGCATGATTTTCCCAAAGTGTGATCATTCTCTTTTGTTTTCTTCTTCACAGATAAATTGTGTCCAATGTAAATATCTTCTAGAAGAAATTAATTAAAATGTCACTGATGTGTGCCATACTTCCTGAAAAGAAAACTTTTTTAAGAGAGTCAAGTAAAAGTGATACCAAAGGTTAAGTGTAATGAAGTGTGTCTAAGCTACTGTTGCCAATTAAAAACATAGTTGTGGTAATTAGCTTTCAAAATGAGCAGGGAGATTATAGACTCTGGAATCTACATCTCTTACTCACACAAGGTATCAGTCCATAAAAGTGAACGAATCAAAACAAGGGCCATACAAAGCATGACACTGCTTTCTGGAACAGTTGGTAGAGGAAATCTTTTTTTTTTTTTTCTTTGTAGAAGAAATCTTGAGGAAAGAGCTTTGTGACTCGTGTTAAGCCCAAAAATCGACAAGGTTTCCAATTCATGTCCAATAAACTCCAAAACTGCTGTCTGCCTTCACATGCCCTGGACTGAGTTGGCTGGCACATTGACCTCCTTTAGGTTTGTCAACCATGCCATGTTCTTGCCTCAGCCTAAGGACCGGGGACATTTTGATCATTCGAAGATGCACAGGACCAATCCTCCCCATTAGGACCTCTCAGAGAACATGGCGATGCACCCTCAACGGTACCTACTGTAGTTATTATCATGTATTTAACATTCTGTTAACTCACTATTGCCAGTCTCTCCACGAGACCCTAGATCCCTTGGAAGAAAAGAACATTTTGTTCCCCCACTGAATGAACAACACTATCAAGTGCACCATCAAAGCAGGTGTTCAATAAGTGTGTTTGAATGCCTGAAAGTAGAGTCTAATGTGCTATAAATACCGCACTGATCAGGTATGTTTACCAAGAGAGTGGTTTTAACACCATCACCTGACATCAATGTGTAGTAAGGTCCCAATTTATTTGCACAGCACGTGTCATCTTTCAGAGCCTATGTTATAAGTATTTTTTAAGTGAAGTGAATTCTGAGGAATTTTCAAGAATGTGGAGACCTCTTATACCATTATGATATACAGTTTATCTCCTTCTGTGGAGCTGAGAAATAGTATAAATATACTAGTGCAGTCACTGCCTGACACATGCAAAATATGTGTGTGTACACAAGAACACCTGTGAACATGTTTCAAAACATACCTATAAGTGGATTCCCACTCAGGGTCCTCTGCTTAACAGATCATTCTGAAATAGATATGTTAGGATTTGACCTCTGAGCTCTTTCTTATACTGCTGTTTACAAAAATTGTTCTCATAACTTGCATTCTACTCTAACAATCCAAGAGGCTTAAAATGAAATTTCAGGTAAAGAACCACACTGAGTTAGAGGAATTGAATGTGTAAGAGACTTGAATTTGTAATATAAAACAAGTGCAAGGGGACCAGGAGATAGATGCAAGGGAGAGGAGAGAAAAACAGTTAAGGTGTGCAATGTACATGTACCAGTTCTCCATGGTGAATGTAGTCATTATATATTACAAACATATACTAATAAAAAAGGCTGTGATAACTAGAGAGTCCAGGGTCATAAGGTTTTTGTTCTTTGAGCAGGTTGGTCCAAACTAGCAACATGAAAAGGTAAGACAGATTGGAAGGCTACAAACAATGGATAAAAATACAGTAGGGTTACCCACCTATACACATGATTATCACCTTATTCTTAGCTCCATGTTTGAGACAAAAAAGAAATTTTTAACACTGCCTTTAAAAAAGACACAAGGTATAATTTTCAATTTCAATTTTAATGATAAGAATAAATAAATAGCAAGTTTTTATAAACTCAAGGAAATGATTTTGTTCTCTGTAAATCTCCAGCATCCAAAATAATGATATCTAGTAGGCACTTCATAAATATTTGTTGAATAAATGATAACAATAATAATAACTACTATTAAATACTGTGCTGAACAGTTTATAGAAAAAGCTACCAATTAACAGTCACGCAGACCTTGGGAGGAAGTTAGCGTTATCATCATAAAGGTAAGTTGACAAAATCCAAATCATTCCTCCACGATCAGAGGGCAAAACCAGCCATCACATGCAGCGCTAGATGACTGCAGTCTGCACTAACAGGGGTCTAGAGCATGTGGGATTCTATGAAGAGAAATGTGACCACACTTAAAAGGAGGAGAATGTCAGATGAACTACAGAACAGGGCAGCGGGCCGATTTCTGTGCACACAATTCACTGTGACTTCCAGCACAAGCCAGGGGATAATGTGGAGGTGGTGAAAGACGGGTTGGGGTGAAAAGGGGAGCTGGAAAAACAGATAGCAAATAAAGAGCTTATTCCTTTCCACTGTAACACTATACCCTTCGCCACAACATTGCCAGTGCTGACAGAAGAACCTTGCAGAAATGAGGCAGTCCCTGTTGTTCAAAAGAGTAATAATGAAAAAATAAAGTCCTGTGGTGCTTTTCCTCTATCAGCTCTGCTTATAAATTCATAGCACAGCATGGAGGTTATTAAAATCCCATATGTGGGAACCACACACAGCACAAAGAGATATGAATTGGTGTTCCATGGAGATAATGCTATCTAATGGGCAAAACAAGTAGTAGGGTTTCATTTTTATTCTGAGTACATTTGAAAAGGGCTCAGCATCCAGCCACTGAGCACGGATAACTAACTGTCCAAAGAGCATTTTCTCCTTCCTTCCTATGGATTAATAAGAGGGATATAAAGAGTGGGGTTGTTATCTGCCCAAGTCTGGATATTCCCATGATATTTTTTTTCTTTACTTGCAACTGTTTAAAATAGAGTGGATTAAAAGCTCCTCAGGCTGCTTTGACAGTGAAGAGAAGCAAAGCAAATCTCCCCCTGTGCCCTCAGAGGGCATTAGGCCTGCCAAGGTGGCAGAAGAAACTCATGACTTCTGGTCCAGGGTCCACTAGAGACTGGCTGGTAGGCACAAGGGAAGCTGGCCCACTAGTTATTTCTGGCTGGCTTTGTCTGTTTAGGGCCACTTATTTATTTATTTGCTCAGAAGAGGTTTCTTCTGCTGATTGTCCTGTTAGGGAAATTCAAATATGTTTAATAGTAGCAAATGCCATCCTATTTAATCTGCTAAGAAAAATAGACTGCATTATATAAAAGTTACAGAGTTTCTTACAGCTAAGACTATCCTATGACTTTAGTCAACAGAATACCCTGTATCTGAAATTTCTAAAATAACATAGGCTAGAATTTAATTCTAAAAGCAAAATAATAATTATCTCTAATTTATTTACTCCCACACACAATCTTCAGGAGCAGATGAACTTGTGGTCATAAACACACGGGCCACATGCTCAACAAAAAACTGTACTTTAGAAACTAGCAGGCTTAGGATCCAGCGAGAACACAAAGTAATTCTACCACCTCCCCAAGTTACCAACACCAACATCAAATCAAAAAGCATCTAGAGAGGTTCTACACGGAAAATCTGAAATGTACATCAAAAATGATAACAAAGATATAAAATTAAAAGGAAAATGTGAGGGGACTTCTGAGTTTTAATCATTCAACAAATATTTAATGAGCAACTCCAAGCCCCAGGCAGCGTTCCGTATCCGAGCATTCTGCAGAAAGACAAATTCCCTGGCCCCATGGAGCTTTCATGTTCAAAGGGAAGATGAAAGACATTCCCTGAAGCTCTAGAGTCACTAGAACATTAAAGAGCTTTAATTTCCCGAAGGAAGTCTCGAATTCCCAATATAAAACCCTCACACCCCAGTTGGTGGCTTAAAATGAAGAGCAACACCCTTGAGACCTGTGAGATAATGCTGCCCAGCGAGACAGCGAGAGTCTGCAAAACCCCACCTAGGAGAGAGGACTCGAACCAGCCGCAGAACGTCCTGAGGAAAGGCTGAGACTAGAACGAGCCCTGTTTGAGGAGAATGAGGATGAGAATGAAAACTCCTTCCTGGAATCCCTGCAATCAAACCTCTCAGACCTCTTCAAAGCCCCCACCATCCTAGGTCAACTGTCTAATGACCACATCTAAGAAGACGAGATTTTCTATTGCTAACTTTGCTAATACACTATCCATATTTTAGGAAACTGCCATGTAGCAGTGATGAATATTCTCTCACTGGTTGTAGTAGAAGTTAATAATGTATATAGATTTATTGAAGAATTATTTTCTTATTCTCTTTAATGGTTTGAGCAGTCTTTCATTTTTATATCTGATAATCTGAGCAATGTAGTTGAGGATAGCAATATGCAATGTAACAACCACTGTTGATTTGTATTAATTTGTCTTGAGACCCTGTATCACTTTGAATGTTCTTGCTTTGATTTGTTTATGTTTGTGATACTGGTACGCTGCTACTGTTCTATTTTTTTGTTTGTTTGTGTCTCATGTACTACTCTTTTTAATATAAAAAAATAATATACATAGAGCAGGAAGGAATGAAAATCTCAAGGCTGGCATTGAGCAACCTTGGGATCTAGGTTCATTTCTTTAATTATTTTTACTCAGACACGTTTGTAGTGCATAATGTATAGAGTCATCGTGGGGAGTTGATAAATGTACACAACACATCTCAATTCTTTTTACATCCCCCTTCACTCCATCTCTTGGTCCCCTTCCCATCTATATCCTTGTTTCTGATTATTTATCTTTCATTTTGCTTTCCTTTTTGTCTCTTTGAGACAGGGTCTCGTAATGCAGTTCAAGCTGGCCTTGAGCTCACTTTGTAGCCCAGGCTGGTCTCGAACTCGCAGTGATCCTCCTGCCTCAGCCTCCCGAGTGCTGGGATTAGAGGCATGCGCCACCACGCCTGGCTTATTTTGCTTTTTAATTTATGTAGAAAGTTGGATTTCTCATATAAGAGAAACCCCAAACCTAGCACTAGTAGTTCTAGCACTAGTAGTTCGTGATTGTCAGGCAAAGCCCATCATCTCTCTGCATATTATCTCATATACCAGCTGCGCATAACAGTGCCCACCCTGTCCAAACTCATAAGTTTGTTAGGGGAAAACACTGAATGGATTTTAGCATGTAAGAAAGGAGGCCAGGAGTGGGGGTATACACCTGTAATCCCGAGCGCTCTAGGAGACTGAGGCAGAAGGGTCACATTTTGGGACCAGTCTGAGCAACTTAGCAAGATTCTCTTTCAAAATTAAAAAAATAAAGATAAAGGAGCTGTGGATATAGATCAGAGTGAAGGCCTTGAGTTTAATCCCTGCTCACACACACACTCACACATGCACACGCCAAAGAACACACTGAGCAGCTTACATGGCTGATTTTCAGAACTCACAATTTCACAAGTGCTTTGACCCTCTTGACAGACAAAAATAAAGAGAAGAGCATCCACAGTAATAGTAATTGTTATGATGCATTGAATGCTTAATAAGTGTACCCGGCACATTTCCCAGTGAGCCCTCACAAAACCCTGTGGACTCCTTTGAGTACTAGCTACATATTACAAATGAGGAAGCTGAGGGCTAGAGAAGTTCAGTGTCTGGTGGAAACTCACACATCTGCTTAACCAAACTTCAACCTATCTGGACCTCCAAGTCTATGAACCAGGAATTAAACTGCTGAGCCTTTCTGGTTCTCACTCATCTCTGAAGACCCCACTCAGTCCAGGGCAGTGAGACTCACAAGGTTTATTTCAGAGTTCAGGCAGCTTACGTATTTGTAAAGAATGATGCACACATACTAGCCACGAATGAAGAGGGCAGAGGAAGAAAAGTGACCACAGAGAAGGGACAGGGGCCACAAGTCCTGGTGCTCATTTCGGTCCTTTCAGCAGAGTGCTGAGCTGCTTAGGGCCATCTCCAGGGCGGTGGGGTCCCAGCAGAGTTGAGAAAACAAATTCTTCACACCTTATTCTTAAGACTTACACTAATTTATGTAGCTCCGTGTAAGCTCCTGATTCCTGAGCCAAACTTGTCATCAGTGTACGCTCAACCACAAAGAGAAAACAGAGTCAGTTCCCAAAATAACTTTGCCTGCAGCCCTCCAGAAAGCCCATCTTCTTGATTGCATAGTGTAGTTCCAGGGATTAGGGGGATTTAAAACAAATACAAGGAAAGATCCAACCCTCCAAGGTAATTAGAGTAACAATCACAAACATTGATAGGGAGCTTACCTTTGTGCCAGATATTATTTTAAGTCATTGTGGACTCATTTAATTCTCAAAACAGCACTATGACAGAAGCATTGCTATTACTTCTGGTTTACAGGGAGGAAACTGAGGTGGACTTTAAGTGACTTGTCTTAATGTCAGAGCTGGGATCAATCCAAATAGTCCATCTCTAAGGTTTTCTCCTTCACTGCTACATCATGCTACATGAATCTAGATGGGAGAAAAGAGATTGGAGACAGGTAATACCATTTGCTGGTTTATTTATTTCTATAATAAATAATGGATAAGAATGTTAATGTAGGAGTTTGCTGAGTGGAGAAAGATTCAGCAAGGATATAGAACTTGAACCCAAGAAAATTCCCACGGTCCTATTTGTCACGTTTCTTCACTTGGAAAACATTTCTTCATTTTAAAATCTGGAGATATTCCTCGTTTTGGTTTTTAAATTCATTTTAACGAGGAATACCATGTATATAAAGGAAACAAAATGCCACTCTGACTTGCATCACTGTAGCTCAATTTTACCTGTCTTGGAATTTACAAGTGAAATCACAGAGGTGCATTCTATGTCTGCTGGTGTTCACTTCTTGTTACATCTCCAAGGCCTACCCTTGTTGCTGTGTGCGGCAATAGCTCATTTGATATTCCATTCTAAGAATATGACATACAGATTTTCCAGACCACAGTTGATGCACACAGGGTTATTTTCAATTTTTACAAACATAATTGTACATTTCCTGCATGGCAAAAGTACCCATGTGTGTTAGAATCTAGAAACTGAATTACAGGGTCATAAGATATGTATATATTCTTCTTAACTTTTTGTTATTGATTCATAGCTTCATTCCATTTTCATCAGAAGAAATATTCAGTGTGATCTGAATCCACTGAATTTTTCTAAAGACTTACTTTACTGACCAATACGTGATCAATTTTGTTAACTATTTTATGTTGACTTGAAAAGAATGTGTATTCTGCAGCTTTTGGGTGTATACGTATCACTTAGGTCAAGTTTATTAATAGTGGTGCTCAAGTAGACTCTATCCTCGCTTTTGTCCACTAATTCTAATAGAGAGTTAAAGGTCTATTAAAATTTCCAGTTATGATTATCACATCATCTACTTCTGTCTTTAGTTTTGTCAGCCTTTGCTTTAAGTCACTTTTTACTATTTCTGTGTCCTATTATTTAAGAGTATGTCTCTTTAGCTGGCTTAAAGCTATTTTATATAGTTGAGGAATATGTCTCTTACTGAGAACACTGAAGGCATTTATATTTAAAGTAAACATGGATATATCCAGATTTGAATCTACCATATTCCTATTAGCTCTCTATTTCCATTGTTCTTTTTCCTGCTTTCTGTTTTTCAGTTAATCAAGTGGAGAAGAAATGGGAAAACTTATTTAAGTATACTAGACTAATAAGATTTGAACACTTTACCCTGCTCATACATTATTGGCCATTATTGCATTGTATTTTAATTTAGCGGGATATTACTATTTTTTGTTTAGTACAAAATTGATTTATATTGTCCTTTATACTGACCCATTCTCTTGTTTTTCAGTCCTCTGCTTTCTGGACTTCTTTCTGGGATCATTTCCTTTGGCTTGAACATCTTTTAATGTTTTTGTGTGGGGTCTACAGTAAATTCTTGGCTTTTGTTTGCCCACGGATGTCTTTCTTTCTTCTTCATTTTGAAGGACATTTCTATTTCCTATAGAGTTAGGCTGGCACTGATTTTCTTTGGCACTTTCCAGACGCCATACTATTGACTTCTGGATTCCACCATTTCTTTTGAAAAGGCGTCTTTAGCCTTACTATTGTTCCTTTGCAGGTGTTTTGCTTTTCTGGCAGACCACTGGGAGTCTTTTCTGTCTCAGGTTTTCACAGTTTCATTCTGATGTGCCTGGTATGGTTTTATTTATATTTGTGCTGTTTAAGGTCCACATAGCTTCGTGAAGTTGTGCCTTGAGGTTTTTATCAGTTTTTTAAAAACTCTCAGCTGATACAATTTCAAATGTTACTTCTACCCTGTCCTTTCTCTCGCTAATTTCTGGGATTCCAAGTTTATGTAGATACACCAATGCTCCTCTAACTATTTGTGAAGAATATTTTCCCTTTTACTTGCAATCTTTTCTAGACTAAGTTCATCATAAAATATATTAAAGATGTTGTGCCAAGTCAAGTGCTATAAACATTTGTAAAAAAAGAAAGGAAAGAAAGAAAAGCCACTGATTCTGTTTACTTACCTTGTCAGCAACTAGTATTAAAATGGCCCCAGGAGGACACTTTGAGAAAGGTCTTACATGTATGTTGTGTTCTTTTCTTTATCATTCATTCTTTTACTCTCAATTCTTCAATGTGATTTTATAAACATCTTCAGCTCTACCATTCATCTGTCCCACTATTTCAAACCTGCTATTAAACACAACTGCTGTGTTCTTAATTAAACTTTTAAATTCTAGAATTTCCATTTTAGTCTTGTCTGTGGATTTCAGGTGGGAAAGAATCAATGTTTATATCTTTTAAAGACATTAATCATTTAACCTTTCTGATAATCTCAGGTAAATATTCTATAGTTTACTTCTATTTTTTCTTAGAAATTCAGTTATTTTGTGCTGTTTCCTGACATGCCTGGTAATTTTCTACTGCTAGCCATATATTGTAAGTAAATAATTCCTTATGCTCTGGATCATATTATCCTCCTGTGCAGAAGATTCCATTTTCTCCTGGAAGGCAGAGCCCAGCCAGATTATGTTGATCCATTAGAGACTGATCTATTTCCACTCTGCCTTTTCTATTAGAGCCTCTCTCTTCCGGGAATCAGTTAAGAGTTGGCTATGTTTACAAGGGCCCTTCTTTCCTGGGGGGCTCTGAACTACAGTTTCTGTTTCCTCAGTTCTACGGAATTGCATGAATCTCTGCTTAGATTCCGGGCCTTTTAAGAGTTGTGTTGGTCTTGGCGTCTCAGTGTCTCACGCTGTTTGTGCACCACTGACATGTCTGCAAACTCCTCGGGGAAGTTTCCTGCAGAATGCTGGCTCAGATCTCTGTGGTTTCCTCATCTTCAGGATTTGGGTCCTTCTTATGGTGGCTTTCTTAGTATTCCCATACATAAATTTCTTTCTACTATTTCCACTAAACTTCCTGTAATATCTAAGATACCACATTTTGTTCAGTCTTTTTGCCCCTTTTGTGTACTGCAAATATATCATAGGAAGGAAAGTCAAAGCGGTCCCACCTGCCTCAATGTATTTCTTTTCCCCAGTGCTTGTGACCTCTCAAACTCTCCCTTTGGTGCCCCTGATGTCTTTAAGTGGTGCCTTCTCCAGCTTCCCAGTGGGAAGGTTAGTCTATTCCATCACGACTGTGCTCTTGTGAGGATTAAGTAATGCATAAAAACAGCTAACATTACTAATTAACAGTAAATATTCAATAAATGTTTGCTAATATTGACATTATTCTAACTCATTACTAACTTTTCCTGAGCAATCTCTGAGGGCATTGTTATTGGAAGACCTTGCTCCTAAAGGCCAGTCTCATGTTCTATTTATTGCAACACTTTCTCTTGGCAATGTAAATATGTAGATATTGTTTTCAGGTAAATGGCCTTTTGACTGATTTTGCTGGTGCCTTATAATCTCTGACTGTTTTTGTTTTTGAGAAGCTCTGTTTTGAAACAAACTCTCATTCAGATCTCCAATAGATCCAGAGCTACCCGCTTTGTTCACTCCTATCTCAACTCTCCCGGCAACAGATAGATAGACAGACAGACAGACCTGCAGGTAGATAAAGATATTTCTGAGCTATACAGTTTTGGAACTCAAGAGCTCTGAGGAACCTATTTTAAAAACCACAGTAGTGACAATTTCTGGAGACTTACTGCATCTCTTAGAGCAAAATAATCTCCAGACATTAATGCCACACTTTGGGAAATTATTACCTCGTATTTTCTCCTATTTAGGTTCCATTATAGAAAGGTCCATGATGGCTCAACCAAAATTTCTAGTGATTTTAACACATCACTCCATCTCGTCAGTGCTTACCAGGACCAACTTACCATTATATTTCCTCCTTATTGTGCTGTACACAAATCATGCTCCAAGTATTTTGCCTGTTTAACATCCAGCATTAACAAGCACCAGATGAAGTGAGAGTCCACTCATACACGAAGATAACCTGACTTAGAATGCTTGAAACGCCAATCTTAACAAGCACACATTGCAAAATAGAGTTTAACAAACACAAACATTTAAAAAAAATCCACTCTACCTGAAGTCTCTCAAAAATAAAGAGATCTAATTCATCATCTAAACTTCTTACTTCTTCCACTAATAAACTTTTAAAAATTGAAGTATAACACCCAGAGAAAGATAGAAATCATAAATGTACAGCTTAATGGGCTCTTTCAAATTGATTGGGGGTAGGTAAGCAACCCCCAAACTCATGAAATAGAAACTTGCCAGATCCCCACCAACTCCTGACACTTTTTCCCTGGTTCGCAAAGTCAACCGCTACCTCCAACATAGGCGAATTTTGTCTGCTTTTGAACTCTGCATAAGTGGAATCATACAGTATGTAGCTTCTAACATCTGATGTCTTTTTTTCCATATAATTTTTAAACTGGCCTACATTTCAGGCTACACATTGTTCCATGATATAAATATATATTTATCTGTCTTATGGTTGGTGGACATTTTTATTATTTCTAAGCATGGCTGTGATGAATAAAGCTGATATAAACACTTATGTACACGATGTTCACTATTCATATACACCCACTGTGTTTTAAGTTTACACCTCAAAGTAGCATTGCTAGGTTATAGGATACAAATGTGTTGTATATTTAATTTGTCATGTATATTCAATTATACACACACCATCAGTGTCAGTGAGTTCAAATTCTGCACATCTTTGCCAACACTTGGTTTTTGTCATTCCTTTTTGCTTTAGTAATTGTGATAGTGTTTTTAATCCCATGACACATTTAATTTGAACTCCACTGGATGAGTAATGCGTTTGAGTACCCTTAATTTATGTATTGCCCACGGCACTCTCCTCTTTTGTGAAGTCTGTTTCTATTTCTTGCCCAGCCTAAGAACACTTCTTGAAAGTTCCCTTTGTCCTTCTCTTGCCCACTCAAGGGCTTCTCTTTCGCCTCCTTTCATTTACATTTTAACGAGGATGAACATGGCCCAGCTGCCATGATTTTGCTCTTCACCTTCTTGCTTCTTCCAACAGAAGAGACTTGAGGGACAGATGCAGACAAAGGTATCCTTCCGCCTTCTCTGCACTGCCACTCTACCCTTCCGCTGTTTCTGCATCACCAAAGCTCGGAAGCCTCTCTTTCGACATTTCCTGTTCATTGTCTAAGTTTTTAAAAATCCCCCTTCAAGACTGTCCCACTTGCTTGTGCTATGCTGGGTACCTGGCAAGGCTTAGCCCTGCAGATGGGCGAGGAGACAAAGGACACACACAGGGGGTCACTTTTAGGTCCTAGAAACCAAACCTGACCATTTGCCAGAAATATGTTTTCTCTGGGAGAGGAGCCACACACATGCCTCCCGGCTCGCCTAATCTTTCTCCAGGGTAGCCTCATTTCTCAGAAACCACAAAGCGAAAGCCATTATCAGATGCTCTGTCTTTCTGCACCCTGAAAAACTACTTGGCCACCGTTTGACAGCACAGATGGTACCACCAGCTGCAAGTTTTCTCACTTCTTGTTGACTCTAAGCTGCCCTCGGTATTAATCTTTTTGCCGTTTGCTCAGTAGAATAGAAGATGGGGCCAAACTTCTAACCTGGGAAGAAAATTAACGGTGGGAGATTTAGCCAGGTCTAGTAAGATGTGATTAGGGACATTGGTAAGATACACGGGTTAAAAGCCCTTGGAAAGAAAATGTGTAGCTAGTCCAAATGAATTAGAAACTGTTTAAACAAAGGATGGTGATCCATAAAGGAAGAGGTCCAAGGAGAGAAAAGTATTCTTAAATCCAATGACATTCCTCTGCAGATGTGAAGGGAGCCCGGGCTCTGCACCATGAAAATTGTGTGTAACATAAAGACAGGGAGCGGGCTACTTCCAAGGATGTGGCTTCTTTGTGGGGAAGCCTCGTGCCTGGGTGATCTTTCATACTACGAACACCACTAAAAGAACCAGCTCTAAGAGTCATTTACATATACTCTTTGGTCCTGTGTAGTAAGAAGGCATTATACACTTTCTGTAGCAGATTTTACCCAAGGGTCTGTTGACAAGGACGCACAGAAAGATGAAAAAGATTAATCAGATTTTTTTTTATTCCTGAGTCGAAGTTACCAGTTTTCCCAACTTCCTCTCACCCTCCTATAGTAAGAACCTGTAGATCCCCCGTTCAATTATTTTTCATTGTTTCTTTTTCATATCTAGACCGTGATTTCACATGCTAAGTACCAAGGCCATCTGTCTAAAAGTAGGGAAATGGGCCAAGCAATGTATAATAAGCCCCTTTTGCCCCAAGCATGGCAATATGGCAAATCTGGTCTTGTGGGTGATCTGTGAGAACAGAACCATCGGAGCAGTGAGGAGTGTCTCAGGGGTGTGTGTGCAGGGCTAGGGCACTGGTTCCTCCTGCATCTGCAACCCTCAGGACCTCAGTGGACACTCAGATCTACAACAATTTAAGTCTTTCTATGTGTCAGACATAACAAATGAACTTACATACATTTTCTCAGTGACTCCTTACAGCAATTCTGTGATGTAGGCTCTGTTACTACCTTTTTCTTATAATTGGGGATTAAAGAGTTTAAGGAATGAGGTCTGTAAGGTGGTGACAGGTCATAAAAAGCTCATGGCCAGGATGCTCAGCAAGGTGGCTTTTTCCACTCCATGCATCAGAGGCCATGGACAGCCTACACTGTCAATTCTCAGGCACGACCTGGGAAAAGAAGGTTCAATGCTTTCTTTTTCATCAGTATTAAGTTGAGCTATTCTTGCTAAAGTGATTTGATCGCCACTTCTTTGCCGGCTTACAAGCTGACTGTATCCAGGTGAGTTTTGTTTTTTCATTTATTCTGAGTATGTGTGTACAGGGAAATGTTTTCATTTTTTAGTTTTACTTTTTAAAATTTAACTTGTAAATAATAAAAAGTAATCCAAAAGGTTAAAAAGGAATATTATAACAGTAGACCTTGCTAAACTATATAGGCATAATGCCTACAGCAACCACTAAGAAAACTATTCAAAATAAAAGAATCAAAAACAACATAAATAAATAAATGTCAAATCCTAAAAAAGTTCAAGTTGCCTGCAAACAGGTAAGAAAAAGAAAAACAGAAGCATGATAAATGGAGGAAACAAACCAAAAACAATACTTAGGTTGACTTAAGCTCTGCTTTATTAGTAACTAACTTACATGCTAGTGCTCTACCCAATTAAAAGTCAGATTTGCAGAGTAAATTAAAACAACAACCCATCAAGATGCTGTCTATAAGAAGTGATACATCCAACAACGTCGATGATCTCAAAGAAATTATGTGGAATCTAAAAAGCCAACTTCCAAAGTTTAAATTCCATTTATGCAACGTGCTTGTGTTGAAACGATTATTAGCTATGGAAAATAGATTATGGGTAGCTAGAGTGAAGGTGGGCAGACAAGGGAGGACGCTTTGGCTTTGAAGGAGTAGAGCAAGGTAAATTGGTGATAAAAATGTTATATCTTGACTGTGGTATTGGTTATACAAACTTACACATGCGATAAAATTGTACAGCACTGAGCATACATAAAGATATACACACAAACACACACATGCTCATATAATGATGCAATCTAAATTAGGTCAATGGATTGTATCAATTTCAATTTTCTAGTTGTCACATTAAATTGCATTTATGCAAGATGTTACACTTGGTGGAAACTGAATGAAAGGGATAGCAGATCTGCCTTATTCCCTTCTTCCTCTCTCCTTCCCTCCTTCCACCTCCCTCTTCCTCCCTTTCTCCTCCTCTCCCACCCTCTCTTCCTTCCTTTTTTCCTACCTCTCTCCCTTCCTTCCAATGGAGAGGAACACAGGCCTTGTACATAGCTAAGCATATGTTTTACCCTAGAGCTGCATTCCCAGCCCCTCTCTGTGTGACTTCTTATAACTGCATGTGAATCTGTCACACCTAAAAATAAAAAGGGTTTTGTTTTGCTTTAAAGGTGAGTGAGGGGAGGGAAAATAAACACTAAAAGGCAGGTCTCCTATCTTCCTCTCTCTCTTCCTCCTTCCTTTCTTCTCCACCAGAGTAACTACCATGGCTACTTTCTTCCCTATTGATACATAGTCTATAATCTGTTCACATACAACCACGGGTTTATGTACACATACACATACACAGTTTTATAGTTTTTCTACAAATTTGACACACTGTGTATACTTTTCTCCCACCTTATTTTATCAACTTACATTTGATCTTACAGTAGTGATAAAGCTCCTTGCTTTGATAGCTGCACAGTATTCAATTATATGGATAAAGTGTGATTTGCTTAATCAATCCCTTTCTCCACAGAAAAATTTGGTTTATTTCCAGATATTTCCTATTATAAACAATGCTGTAGCCTGAGTCAATGATTACTGATTTGATTATTCTTCTGAACATGTCAGCCCACTCCATCCAACTGTTCCCCAAAACCAGTGTTTGGTTGTAGGCTCTTGGAAAACCATGTCAGACTTCTGGTCACTCCACTATGAGCCACACCCTAAATTCAGACCCTATACTACTGTCCATGACTGTGGCAGTGTGTCACCTGGCTTCTCGTTGTTTTACTCTATTCTGAGGTCTGTAACTTCTCCTTAGCACAAGTGAACCCATTGATGCACTCCTTCACACATTTTCTCCAATCTAGGTGTATTATCCCTCTAAATTCTCTCTCGCTTTTATAGGTAAATGGATGCAACTAGAGACCATACTCATTAGTGAAATGAATCAGATTCACATGTGTAAACATCGTATTTCCTCCCTACTATAAGAACTTGAAAGAGTAAATAGAATCTGAAAGGTACAATAGATATTGTGAAAGGGAAAAGAAACTGCTTAAATGGGAAGGAGCAACTGGGATGAAGGAGGGGAGAGGAAAAAGAAAGAAGAGGGAAAAATATGTATATGTATACACAGGATAGCCAGGATAATTATACTACTAATATCTGTTGGTTTATTGAAAGGAATTGTTAATGTGTAATTGCCTGATGAATCTTGCATGCCTATATCTGGTTATATGTGTAACCATTTTGAAGATGACACTATGTAATATAACAACCATTGTTAATATCCTATCACCATGTTTTGAAATTCTGTATTATTTTTATTGCTTTCTATTCTGTTTTGTTTACATGTTTGTTTTTGTTATTTTGGGTTTTTTAAAATGAAAAATATATGTATATATAAGGATAGCTGGAATAGGTGTATGACTGATGTCTGTGGTTTATTGAGAAGAATGGTCAGTGCTTAAAATTTTCTTTTTTCTTGACCAATTTTACAAGCTTGAATTTGGTAATCAGAATGATCTGAAAACAACAATATGCAGTATAAGAACCATTGTGGAACTACTACCATTTTGTATGGTGAAGCTCTGCATCATTTCCAATGTTTTATTTATTTATTTTACTTGTTACCGCCTTTGATTGTTTGATCAACCTTACATTCTTATGTCTGGTGGCCTGAGCAACTTGGTTGAAGATAACAGTATGTAATGTAGCAACCATTGTAAATTTCTATCATTTTGTTTTGAGGTCATGTATCAGTTTTGTTGTTTTTGTGTTGTTTTGATTTCATCTTCATTGTTGTTTTCTCAGCTTTTTGATTTTTAAATTAAAAAAAATAAAAATAAAAAATAAATTCTCTCTCAATTCCTTTTGTCCTTTATTCCCTGCCATCTCTTTACTGCCTTGTCCTCCCTCAGTGAGGAAATAACTTTTCCTAAACTCCATTTTGACAAGCAGCTCAGCCAAAGGTATAATCCTCCTCTTTCAGTGTGGGGGAAGGACAGTGTTCTAATACATCTCGCAGGGGCACAGAGTTGTGAGAATGCAGCGTGGTGTGCAGCCCAATGGGCTGCAGGCACTTAGATGATGGCATTATCTGATCCCTCCCTGTCCACATGTCCTACCTTCCCTCACCCCTTACCACTGTGGAATTTACACTCTAAACAGAATAGCAGGTATAGATCAATGAAAGCTGTTGTGAAAAACAAGAGAGAGGAAAAGAGAAGCTGGCTACTTCTCAGTGCCTCCTGTTGTTGTTTATTTTGTCTTCATTAGAGAAGCTATAGCTCAGCTCTTGCGTTGCTAAGTTAGCTCATTCCAGCTAATAAACAGGCAAAGAAAAATGTTGACTGACTTCAATGTATGGGTCAATATTAGTGAAAAATTAAGGTACAATAGATTAATGATACACACCACCGACCCACAGTCATTTTTCCTCCTGGCCTGTGTAGTACTTAAATGTATCTGTCCACTACTTATATGCTGAGTGAATTTGGATGAGTAAGTGAAAATGCGTGCTTTGAAAATGGGTTTTTCTTAGAGCATTTGGGCCACGTCAGATGTCTGTTTCATTAATGCTGTATATGTCTCTGATTATGAAAGTTTAATAAAAAGTAGGTGATGATGCTTCAGATTGGCTTTTCCTCTTCGGGATAATATTCTGTAGCCCTTGCAATATTCCATTATGTGCAAGCTCTGCCTTATCCCTAAACATTATTACTCTGCACAGCAGGACTATTCTAGAGTCTGATCTATTCCACCAGGTGAAGCAAACAAATTAGACAGAGCGTCACAGCTGCTTGATATAGGATGTCCCCATGTTTTTGCTTCCATTTTTAATACACCCAAGAATCACATTTATTTTTTCAACAGCTGCTGCACGTTGAGCAGACTTCTTAATTAGCTAATGTTTGGAAAGCCCTTTGAAGATAAAAAGCCCTATATAAGTGCTAAGTGTTATTATTACCTTGACAAAAGAGTTCTCTTTTACCCTGGCTCACTGAGAAATGTGTGAGCTTTCCTTCTACCCAGGAGCAGTCAAAATATAGCATACAAAAATTACAGGAGAAAGCACTTGGAAATTCAGCTGTGGCCCCTGAATACAGGAGACTGGACACCCTGGGGTGCTGCTTCTCCTCCTAATGTAATCTTCACCAGGCACCCAAAGCAAAGGATGCTGGGGCTGGAAGGTAGTGGTTAGAAAACACGTTTTCAGCCTCTAGGATGCTTTCAAAAGAAATGAAAATACTAACAGCACCCTCTTTCCTGAAAGGGCTTTTTGGATGTCAAGCTTGCATTTCATGTTTTAGCTCGATTTTGGAAAACAAAACAAATACCTGGAGAACACAGATTGTGTCCCTGCAAATAGATAGCCATGGTCTAGAGATGAAAAATGATTTACCTGAACCAAATTCATCTGTGAGTTGCCATCTTCCTCCCCATTGCAAAGAGGAAAGATATACATTAAGGAAAATGTACCAAAAAATAAAAAGCAAAGGCTAAGAAAGCTCCACAGTTTGGCTCACATGGTACCCCAGGCACTTACATTTGCTTCTCAGAAAACTACTCTCTAAGTTGTGCAAGATACAGCTTCCATACTTGAGGATCTTCTATTTTAGTATTAGTAAAACCATGATAATAACAGCCTCCACTGGCACCATGCTATGAGCAGGTGATGCACATATATCATCTTATTTATAGCCCACATATATCATCTTATTTATAGCCCAAAGGTAGTTGTTACTATTTCCATCTTACAGGTGAGAAAACAGGCCTGACAAAGTCATGTGACATGTCCCGTGCTCTCAAGCAAGTAGCAGAGTCGTCATTTGCACCCAGGCTGTCAGATCACAATCCTGAGCTCTTTTAACAATGGCGGCACTGCAGAGCCATAGTTATTACAGCTGTGAGAGTGGTACAACTTAAGTATGGCACCGTTCCTGTAGCAATCTGTCCCTCAGGCAGTGAGGGGAGTATCTGCCTGGTATGATCAGGGAAGTCACCACGCCAATGAATTGGATTGCTTCTGTGAGGAGACAGGCATACTACATCCAGCAAGGTGTAAGAAATGGGCACTTTTCTTAGCAGCATTTGACATTATTTCCCTTTCAGAATGGATTGCAGAAATAGGAGTGAAAGCAATAGAAGATGAACTTATAAAACGTATACCCATGCAGTGGGAATGAATGAAATTATTCTTACTGATTTTTTTTAACTCAGTAAATTCCTTAAATGTATTTGAAATAAATTATGTTATTACCAGTGATAAAGTTTCAAATGTTGGTACCTGTAAACACAGGTACTAACAGTGACCACATTACCTGACAGGATGCAAATTAGAAGAAAAGGAGCTGAAAGGGGAGAAGACAAATTCTACCAAAAGATACAAAGTTGGACATTTTTCCCATTAAAATCATCAAAACTGTCTCAGCTGTGGTGAGATGCTGCAACACAATGTATACACATATCAAAACATTGCACTGTATCACAGAAATGTATACAATTTGTTTTTGTTCATTAAAAATAAAAATTGAAATTCAAAAAGTGAAAGCCCAGACTGGATTGATTTAGGCAAGGACTATGTCCACGCAGCTTTAGCCCCAGCTGGGCTGCCTGCACAGGGCTCTTTCCATCTTGAAAGCTGCGGGTTCTGCTTCCTGGAGCCAAAGCGTTTAGAGGAAATCTGGACGCCTTGAAGGTGGCAAAGGAAGACCCTTTGTAAAGAGTTGTTGGGTCTGCTTGTGGAGGATTTTGATGTCACCTGCGAAAGTGGAGAGTCCAAGATTCTTTTTCTGTGGTACCTGAGCCTCTTCAAGCACGAGGACGCACTCAACAGGCTCAGGCACCAGGATAAAAACGCATTTTTGGTGTCCTTCCTAAATGAAGCTAGGAGTGAAAATACTGTTACTACCTAGATCTCAGGCTGCAAGTGAAATGTCTCTAGAGGTAGAAATCTGCACTGAAGATCAATTTTGAACAAATCTCTAGGAACTGGGGACAATTCATAGCTCCCCAGGGAAAGCAGGGGCAGGGGAAATGAGATGCTTTGTGAGGAGAGTTTGTTTGTGGCTAATATATTAGATAAATTATTCAAGAGCAACATCCTTGGGAGGCCTGTAATTATTGCCAAGCAACTGAGCTTGTTGACCTACAAAATGTAGATCAAAGACTAAATCTGCATTTCATACAAGATTCCTTCCAGGCTCCAGCAGATGGGGCTGCCCAAGTGGCTGCTTTGAAGTCCAAACAGGAAGCACAAAATGTTGTCATTCACTCAGAAATTATAATAGAGGTGAGACAGAGAGGCTCAGGTACCACAGAAAAAGAATCTTGGACTCTCCACTTTCGCAGGTGACATCAAAATCCTCCACAAGCAGACCCAACAACTCTTTACAAAGGGTCTTCCATTGCCACCTTCAAGGCGTCCAGATTTCCTCTAAACGCAATCATTTGTTAAGTATCTCACACACCGCCTGCATTTCCCATCTCTCCTTGTGAACTCTGTTGCTTTTTTTTTCTAGAATGCCTTTCCACCATAACACCTGGCTTCCAAATCTTTCCTCCTGCTCAAAGTCTGTCTCATCGAACTTCCTCAGGGAAGCCTTATCACTTAGGTAGAAGTAAAAATAGTGCTTCTGCTTCATTTTTCAAGTGAAAACAACTTTCTCTTCTACAGTGACACCATTAAAAGGATCTATTTGGGTGTTTGCTTTATTAGTTTAAAATCTCCTTGACAGGGATCCATATCTGTTTCAACCTAGATCCATTTTGGTATTCGGTCCAGGGTTTTAAAAGTAGTGGATGCTAAGTAAATATTTATCTGATAAAAATTCATTCAATACCCTTCACATTTATTATCATGTATTGCCAGGTACTGTTCCAAGTGCTGGAGATACAGCATGAGCAAGTGGACTGGCATTTCCAACTGAATGAAATTATATTGTATAGTGTAAGGTAGGAATTAAGAAAATTAAAAGTTCTATGAGATCACAGGTGACAAGTACACAGAGGGAAATAGAGCACAGAATGGATATAAAGAGGGTCGGGATGGCTGGCATTTTAGATTGGATGGATGAATGGGTGGGTGGTTGGATGGATGGATGGATAGATGGACTAATGAATGGATGTGTAGATGGACTGATGGATGGATGCTTGGATGGATGGATAGAGGGAGGGAAGGAGCATAGGTAAAAATGGGCAAATGCCCATCAACTGATGAGTGGATAAAGAAAATGTGTTTTATCACACAACGAAGTACTACTTTACCATAAAGGATAAGTTTGAAACATTCCCAGCTAAATGGATGTACCTTGAGGCAGTACTCTTAAGTGACATAAATTGGATACATATGTGTAAATATCACATTGTCTCTCTAGTGTGAGAAACTGAAAGTGTAAATAAAAGCCAAAATGTGCAACAGATATTTTTTATTAGGAAGAAATTGTTCAAAAGGAAAGGGGAGTGGGAGGGGGCAGGAAGGAAGGGAAAAGAAAAAAATGAGAAAACAAGGACAAAATGGAGACAAAGCTTTATAAATAAGGAGGGGAGGAGAGGTTGAAGGGAGGGGAGAGGAATGGGAAAAGCAGGAACTAAGATATATCATGTACAGGGACAAGTTCCTTATGATGAACATGATCATCATGTTTATCCAGATTGTACTAATTAACTTAATAAAAATTCTAGTGTAATGCAAAGTACCATTTTAGGAATCAGCTGTCTTAACTATGCCACTGGTATTATATGTATGTGATGTATATATTTACCTGTGCATTTATCTACCCTATCCTTCCTCTCTCCTGAAATCACCTCCAGACCAGTATTGTCCTGGAATTCTGTGCTTAGCAAAGGGCGGCTGAAAGGAATGATTTCCACGGCCCTCTGAATCCTACCGAATACAGTCCTGTGCCACTTTGCTAACATGGTCACATGGTTCATAAACTATAAAGCTGCGAGTAAATTTCAACATTTAATTTATGATCCTAACAAAGTAAGGAATATATCAACACTTTCACCATGGAGCATTAAATATTTATTAAGCCCCTCTTATGTCCCAGGCACTGTGTGTTTATTCTTAGCGACAGAAGGGGTGAAAGAACAAGCTGATACCTGCCCTCTTCTGGTTCACAGACAGAGATAAATCCTAGTTATTCAGTAGTCAAGGAGGGTACCACAGGTATCCAAGGTACTGGAGACCACTAATCATGCATGCTGTTGAGATCAAGAAATGTATTTTTGACTGTGTTATGGTTTGTGTCTGTGTGTCCCCCCAAAGCCTCATGCGGCCATGGGGCAGGCTTTTAGAGTTTGATTGATTATGGGTGTGAGAGCTGCACCCGCCCTGGGGTGGATAGTTTACATATGTAAGGGAGAGGAAAAGGGTGCTTGAGGCCATTCTGCCCTGGTGTGTGTTTGTCGCTTTGCTGTGTTCTGCCACCATGAGCTGTAGCTCTCTGCCATGTGCCAGTCTGCCTTGTAATCTGCCAAGTACGGACTGAAACCTCCACAAACTGTAAGCAAAATAAACCTTTCCTTCCTTAATTTTGGGGGTCAGGTATTTTGTCCCAGCAACGAGAGAAAAGTAACCAAGACAGACTGGTGGCTTGGAATTTCAGGCAAACTTCAGGATAAGTATGCTGTCTCAAAAGGTGCATCACAAGATCTCTTAAGACAGAATGCAGATGGGTATGGTACCTCTGGCCACACCATCAGCTCTTAACTGAAATAACAGTTGATTCCTCCAGTTCTGAGAGTTCTCCATAAGCATACTTCCTGGTTTTATAATAACAACAAAAGTTTCACAGAACTTTTGTCCTACTCAAAATTTACTTCTGTACGGAACCCCTACCCTCCTGGAATCCTCTCACCCTTTGTTCTTAGCTGTGCTTATTTCTTCTGCCCATAGGGATTCAGACAAGGATCCTCACTTCCTGTTCCCATGATGCACTGTCCTCACCACCAGCGCTTCTCTTCTTGCTATCTATTCCATTCCTGTAAGGCCCTTGAGAGGAAAGCTGCATCTTTTTCAGCATTGTAGGTCCATGCCTGACACATGCAGATCCTCAAGTATATATAAGCACAAAAGGAAAACTAATAATGATTGGACTTACATTGTGAAGTGAGAATTTTATATACAGTTTACAGCTTACAAGCATAATTATATGAATTAAATATGCTATGTGGTTCTATATTAGGTCTTATTTTTTTTCACTCCAAGGAAGTAGCCTGTGTTACTCAGAGAAAAGGTTCTTTTTCTGGTATAGTATGCATCTTGTTTTGCCTTTCTTTATTTAGATTTTGCAGCCTCTCTAAATCTCGCTTTGGAGTCTTATGCTGTCATGTTCTAATATCGATCTTCTGGAATGGTCACTACCTTACATCAGAATTTTCAATACTAACTGCAAAACCATTTTCATCTGTGTTATATAGCCTTGGTTCATAGTTTATATTATAGAGATTGAATTAATTGTATTTCTATGGATGTTTTTCACTCTAAGTTGCCCTGCAAACTGCTGGCTTCCAAGTCTATGGCCCAGCAATTGCACTAGCTAACTGATGTTACAGCTTTCCGTCCTTGGGAGTTGGATTGTCCCAGGCAGAGGAGATGAGTGGCAGTTTTCACACAGTATAAAAAATAGCTTCTTGGTTAACTTCAAGTCATGATATTTGCTGTGTGGGTACTTTCTGCTTAATCATTTTATATCCATGAATATACAGAAATCAAGGCAAACCTATAACATCTCAGGGAAATAAGATGGTCAAAGTGGGAAAGAGACCATGGCGGTTTGCAATCAATGGTTAAATGTTTATGCTCATTCTTGTCTTTTTTAGTACGTACTTTGTCACAGAAAGGCATCAAGTGTTTTTTTTCTTTAGCAAATTCAGGAGTCAACTAGAATTGACTATGCACACTCTGCACTTAAATCTACTTTCCAATTTCTAACAACGTAAATAGAAGATACTTCATTACCAGAGCTAAATTAAGAGCCAGGAGGAGGAAAAGATTTCGTTCTGGAGGGGTCAGTCAGATCAGATTATTAAAAGAAGACCATGGGATTGGATTCAAAGTCCTTGCCTTGAAAACAAGAACAACTGAAAAGAGTCATTGGACAAAATTAAGCTGAGTTAAAAACTGACCATCTCACGCACAGACTGGTTTATAAAAGAACAGTAACATATGGGTAAAGAATTATAAAGTGAAATGAAAAATTTCTTTCTCAATGAAAAAGAGTTCAATAAATTCATGTTTTATATGAGGAAAGCACTGAAGATTTAAAACAAAGACAGACTCAGGTTGAAGTACCAAGGCAACAGCTTTTTCAGTTGCTGGCAATTCCTGATTTTCACCCCTCACACGTGTACTGCCAGCGGTTACAGATAAGGATGGGAGGGAGAGAGTACAGTGAGAAGCATGCATGAAAGTGGAAGGTTGTGTTTATTGATGTGTGCGTCAATACAGTTGATGCAAGAACTATAACCATGAATTAACTTAATGAGCCTAATCTTCAGAAAATTGGAGACAAGGTAAACGGCTGTGTTAGTTTATCAATTTTCAGAATGTGGAATAATTGAAAGACTGCATTGTCATTATGGTCAAATGATGCTAGGGCTTGTTCTCACATGCATACTCACAGCCCTTGTGAATTCTTTGTAGGAAAAAAAATCATAATTATGTGACAAGGCACTGATTTTCACTGGTGTAGACTTGTAAGCCACAGTCACTTAGCTCATGGAATCACCTACGCTATCAAGTAACTATAGTGTTAAAACAAAACCAATAGGCTTATTCACAGGAAGTGTGAAAAGAAATTTAATTTCAGGAAGTTGTTTTAAAGAGACAGGCTTGCTTAAATAAATCTGTCCAAAGTTTCCTTGATTCTGTATGTGGTAAAGTTCTATTCATTACCACAGCCTATTTGCCTTCTGTCAAATACATTTAATAGTTAATTTTGGAGAGTTAAATGTTCCTCATATGGAGTATCAGAATATTATCCTGTCTAAAGAAATATGTGCTTCTATTTTTTTAATCAGAGAATAACAATCTAGAATAAAAATACTGAAGTGACAGAGTTTTAAGAATTTTTCAAGTGCATTAAGATATTCTTCACTTTATAGAAAGAAAATTGAAAATGGATTTTTACCTAGGAAATGTATATTTTTAAGTACACTTAGCTAAGCAGAGAAATCATAACAGCCAAGAGATGAAAACAACCTAAAAGTCCATAGGCAGATGGATTGATAAATGAAATGAAATATTACTCAGCCCAGAAAAGGAAGAAAATCCTGTCAAATACTACAACATGAACAAACCTTGAAGACTTTATGTTAAATGAAATAAACCAGTCACTGAAAACTACATATATGAGGCATCTATGGTAGCCAAATCCATAAAAACAGAAAAGAGAATGATACTTATTGTACACAAAGGGAGAGGAAAATAGATGTTGCTGCATAATGGGTATAGAGCCTCAGATTTGCAAGATGAAAAAGTTCTGGAGACCATTTGATAATGTGAACACACTTAAAACTACTGAACGGTACACTTAAAATGGAAAAGGTGGTAAATTTTATGTTATGTTTTTTAACCACAATTAAAAAAAGACCCAAGGTGTGTTTCAGATTCATTTACATTTAATTTATCATTCGTTTGCAGAGAAATTCAAAGACCATGAACCCTTGCTTTCAGTCCTTTAATTAGCCTCTAGCTCTTTCTTCTTAGACACAAAATCTTCTGTTTTGACAGGATTAAATGAACAGGAGAACACAAAAGGAAAGGTTTAAATTTTCCTTGAAATTGAAATGCTACCTCCCAGAAGACCAATGAGGTTCTAAACTTGAAATGTACACTTGATGATCACTATTAATAACTAAAATATACCAACAGACAAATTCCCTGACCTGCTTATTATGTATGAACATGAGCAATTATGCACATGTACCACATACTGTGGTGCATGCAATCAAATTAATGCATAATACCATCTCACATGGATAATTGATAACTGGAATATTGATTAGCTAGCAGAAATATTTTATCTCAACACTTTGTATTTTCATTATTAAGCAAGAAAATAGACAGGCATATTTATTACTAAACTATTAAATGGAATAGCTGAGGTAGAGAATATCTGAAATTAAGGCTCAAACTTTTCATTCTCAACAGAGCAGCAGTTATTGAGTGATTATGTATACAGCTTGGTGTGAGGCTCCAGGTGCTTGCAAAATTAACAGACCTTGGTCTTTGCTCACAGAAATTTTACAAAATGAAGAAAGTCACGAGACCGCTGCATAATTCGAACATAAACAGAACAGTTTAAGAACAATAAACAAAGAGCTGGAGAAATGCAAAAGAGATTTAAAAAACAGACTGAAGTCACATATGGTCTTTCAGACACAAAAAGATAGAAATCTATTTCCATGGGAATCCATTGCATTTTGAGAAGCTCTCATTGGTAAAAAAAAATTCTTTCTTAGGTAGAATGAATACATATCCCCTTTTAACATACAATTATTTGAAGAAGTCAGATATTGTGACGTTTTCATCTACATGCTAACCCTTACTAATTACTATCATTAGTCAATTTCTTCATTTATTGAAACATTCATCAAAGAAACTATGAGCAATCCAGGTGGGGTTGAACTGGTATTCACATATGAAAATGGGGAAGACAAGAGAAAAGTCATAGCTAACAATGTACATCTGAGGGTTCTCAACCAACAGACGGGATTTGAAACTTTCAGTTGTCAAGCCACGCTCTTTCTCTCAACTCTGCAAGCCTCATCATTCCTCATCTTAATGGATTCTACTTTCATATGAGCTTTCTAATCTGTCCTACAGTTGCTATCATCTCGCATCTTAATAGGTCCAAATCACCTTTGCATGACCAATTCTGTCCACCCCAAAACCATTCTCCACCCTGCCGCCAGGGGTTACTATGTTACTTTCCTAGGATTATTCTGCCAAACTACCAGAATTGAGCGACTTAGTTCAGCAGTCCCCAACCTTTTTGGAACCAGGAATCAGTTTCACGGAAGACAAACGTCCCACAGAACAAAAAGGGAGAGATGGCTTGGGGATGATTCCGTTTATTGTGCACTTTATTTCTATTACTATTACATTGCAGTATAAAATGAAATAATTATACAATGCACCATAATGCAGAATCATTTGGAGTTCTGAGTTTGTTTCTCTGGAACTAGATGGTCCCATCCAGCAGTAACGGGAGACAGTGACAAACAAAGTGTGTTGCCAGTGTCCACTGTATGCCATAATCTCTTTTGGGTTGCTGTCACTGCAGAAAACCTTGTTTTGCAAAGATAAGACATTGAAAATGGAAGCAAGACTTTCAGTGTGTTTGTGGCAAAAGGATACCTGGCTTTTACTTCAATTCAGAATATACAGAAATTGGACCTTGTCTCTAACATACTTTTAAGGCCACTGTTATTTGTGATCACAAGTAGTTGAACCTTTTCTAGAATGGACAAAATCAATTCATGTAGCTTATTCACAAATGGGTCATGGGTCTATACCTTCCCAGTTCATGGGTCTTTTGTGGTTCAAATGCTTTTGCAAGCTGAGATAAGTAATCATGCATCAACCAGGAGAACAGAGGGTCTGGCTCACTCTCTTTCAAACACTCTGCTAATGTTTGAAACATGTCAAAACTCCCAGTGTTCACTTGTCCCTCTCATAATCCCAGTCTGGCTTTGAATGTAGTCACTTTATCTCCTAACTTGGACACAGTTATCCTCCCCTGAAGTGACAGATTGAGTTCATTGAGCAAGTTGAGTATGCCACATGGGTGAGCAGAATAAACAGGTGTTTGGACCCATTCTGTGTCAACTAAAATGTGCTGCCAGTGATGACTGTTTTTTTTTCTAAAAGAAATCTATGGAGTAGCTCTCATAACTCAAAAACTCCAGAAACTGTTGCACCTTTAGAAAGCCATCTCACTTCTGTGTGTAAGAGAAGATTTATGTGTTCTTTGTCCATCTATTCACAAAGCTATGCAAACAGACGTGAGTTAAGAGCATGTAATTTAATGTGGTTGATGATTTCAATCGCATCCTGCAAAACATTAGGAAGCTCAGGTGACTTTTTTTTTGCCAATAAATAATTCTGTATGCCACATAGATTCACATTTAGAATTGACCTTTTAGCCAAAGCAGTGAAACAAGAAAACTGTCCAGTCATGGTAGCCACTCAGTCTGTGCATATACTGACACAAAATAACCACTTCAGTTCTCCTGATAGTAATCATCCAAAGACTTGAATAGTTCTGCAGCTCTGGTGTTGGTGGGCAATGAAAATTCACATAACATATTCTCATGCACATCCTCCTGAAAAATGTATGACACAGAAATAAGATTGTCACCTTGTTGTCAATATTAGTAGACTCATCAACCGGGACTGCATACTCCGTGACTCATTAATCCTGTCTAACAGGTGTGCCTCAATCTCCTCTGCTATTTCATCAACTCACCTAGGTATAGTGCTGAAAGTAGAACAAGTGCTATCTTTTGAAATGCAGTCTCTCCTAAATGTTCCTAACAAATGTCCATAGCAGCAGGTGGGATCAATTCTTGACCAATAGCAAAGGATTTCTTAGCTTTAACAATTCATTTAGTCACTAAGAATGAGTCTCTCAGTGCAAACACTTTTGTTGAAGCATAAGATTTTAGAAATTGCTTCTGTTTTTCATGTGTGGTTAAAAAAATACTCCAAAGGCTTATCGTTCTTTGTTAAGATTAAAAACAATTATTAGTATATTTTTGTGATGCATAATTAATACATTCAACCAGAAGATGTGGTACAAGCACATATTGTATCTTGATTGTTTTATTCTCCCTTCCCCTCCACTCCTTTTTTTCTCCATGAGGTGAAGCGGTTTTGAAGGTTTCATGGGTTCATTGCAAAGCTGGTTGCTACATACCACACAAAGCAGGTTTACAGAAGGCGAGGCCTCCTGTTGCAGTGATCCTCTAATTTAAGTAGGACGCTGGGCATTTTAAATGCAGTAACTTTTGGCTGGAGATTTCAGGGTTTTCTGCTGTCTCATCATTGGGCCTCTCTCCTTTTTTCAAAGAATTTCTCCAGTGATGTTTGGTTTTTATGCATTTTGGCTAAGGTTACCTTGTGCGCTTAGCAAAACTCAGTGAGACAAGAGAACAGTGCAGGAAAGAGGTGCAGACGGAAGTGATCAATAATGGGCAGTCCTGAGTGTTATAGATTCCCACTAGGGAGCCTGTCATCTGGATCCCTCACATGCACAGCTCACAGCAGAGTTCGAGATCCCACGAGAATCCAGGGCGCCTGCTGATCTGAGTGGAGCAGAGCTCAGCTGATCATCCAAGACACCAGAGCAGGTATAAAGGCAGGTGAAGCTTCACTTACTAGCAGCTGCTCACTTCCTGCTGTGCAGTAGCTACTGGTCTATGTCACATAGACGCCTGGCCTAAGTAACAAATTTACTGGCTCTCCATTCTGGAGTTGAGAAGTTCGAGGTGAGTGTGCCGACAGAGCCATGTTACCTCTGAAGGTCCTCAGAAAGGATCCGTTCCAGGTTTCTCTCCAGCTCTGGGAGCTCCTTGGCTTCTTGCAGCATAACTCCAGTCTTTACATGATGTTCTTGTGCTCATGGTTCTTTCCTCATGGCATTCCTCAAAAGATGGTTACCAGTCTTACTGGTTTACGTCTCCTCTCTACTCCATGATGATCTCATCTTACTAATTACATCTGCAGGGATCCATTGTCAAATAAGGCCACATTTTTGAGATACTGGGTTTGAAATTTAACACAATTTAACCATAGCACTTCCAAAATATAAACATGATCCTGTCATTTCCTCTTACAATTATCTAATGGTTTCTTACTGCCTCCAGAACAAAGTCCAAAACATTTTAACATGGTTCACTAAATGCTTCACAATTTGCCCTCTAGATTTCCTTTCCTTTCATCTCTTACAACCCTCCTTCTCTTCAGCCACCTCTCAGAAATAATAAGCAAGAGACATGAAATTATCATAGCAATGTGTGTTTTCATAGTATCATGCTAGGAGACACTAGGAGTCTATTGGTGGATTTAACTTGATCAAGGAGCTCACAGGATGATTCCTCAAGGGACTGAGGACCATTCTGAGAGGTAAAATATCAGAGGTGTATGGAGGGAAACACCGGAGAGAAGAGAACCCCAGACAGAAGAAGCAGTGTGCCCTTCATGGTTGAAGGATGGACTGAAGGGAGTGAAAGGACGAATGGGGTGAGATGAGGCTGGCGAAGTAGGGAAGGTCAGAGAGAATAGGGTGCTGGAGGCCCTGAGGGAGTCTGAGGGAGGCACAGGCAACTGCTGAGAATCAATCACATCCAGGGAAATCTGCATTTTAGAATTCACCATAACAACAGGACAGAACTTTGGAGAATACCATGGAAGGGGTAAATGTTGATGTGGGAAGACCAGTGTGTGAGGTGGGGTGGGAATTGGATGTATCTAAGTAAAAAACAGTGCTCATTCACTGATTAGGAATTCCTATTTTACCAGTTCTAGGACCTTTATCTGGTGGAACTCCAATACTATTCTACCTTTTAATTGCCACTAGGTGAGTATGTCACAGAGCATATTTGTTAATCAATATCTTATGGATGCTGGACACTTTCCTGGGTGTGGGGCAAAGGAAAAAGACTGGTTAGACCAGAAGTCCATGAGTAAAGAGCTCCAAGTCTAACACAAACATGGAGCTGCACATAAACCTACGGATAGTACCAAGAGCAAAAGAAGTTTGTGTTTAACATTCCAAAGAAGAAATGATTTCCATTAATTTTCATAGCAGAGGAAGTATCTGATCTGGGCCCAATAGGGTAGGTAAAATTTAGACCTTGAACATATGGTAGAAAAAGTTTTTTCAAGTAGGAAAAAAAGGCAGCAAAGGCAGAAATTGGAAGTTAGACATATGACTATGAAAGGGAAAACTAGAAAATATACAAGAAAATGCCAAGGTCCCAATATCCCTTCCAAAGGCATACCTCCAATGACCTAACTTCCTTCCCCTAGCTCCACCTCTTTAAGTTTCTGGTTCCTCTCAATAGTGCCCCAGCGGGGGACCACACCTTTCACCTTGGGCTTTAGGGGGATACTTCAGATTCAAACTGCAGCAGAAGGGGAGGCTCCAAGGAGAGAAGACAGTATAGCACCTACTATAGTACAGCTGGTCCTCACACATTTTCAGCTTTACCATGGTGTGGAAATGACATTCAATACAAAACATACTTCAAATTTTGAATTTTGTTGTTTTCCCTACTAGCGGTATGTGATGTGATTCTTTGTCGTAATGCCAGCAGGTGCAGGAGCCACATCCCCATGATCAAGAAAGGAAACAAGTCAGGTACATTAAGTGGATTTCCCACTTAGGGTCTTTTAGATATACAAGGGGTTGACTGGACATAGTACTGCGACAAACCAAGGAGGATCCTCAGTTCTTGTCCTTTGCTGAGTCATAAATGGTTAGCAGGGTTTGGAGTCAGGAGGTTCAAGACATTGAGTAATATAATTAGGATTTTTTTTTTGGAAGTATCTTTTTGTTCATGATACTCCTTTTATCTTAATTAACTTAGTTTTAATTAACTTTTATTTTTATTCCATCATTAGCATTCAGGCTATACCTTCCCCACCCAGCCTAAGCCATCTGAATGGCCCTTCCTTGCCTTACATCATGCATGTAACAACATACAAATACTATCTTTTACTTACTTATGTTTTATTTTGTCTCTCTCCTCTTTTTGTTCCAATACTAGAATTTAAACTCTATTAGGAACAATTTTTTTTTTTTTTCATATTGTATCACTCACTGCTATATCCCGAGAGCCTAGAAAAGGGCTTGGTGCTTGGCAGGCCATCAGTGTTTTTAACTCCTTAATTCATTTTGAATCCAGATAAAATCCTAAACAGATCCAAAAGCATGCTAAACAGATTGTCTTGCTTCTTGAGGACAGCAGGCAGCATCAGGAGTCCAGGAAACAAAAGCAATAGAGGGTGAGCTCAAGAAATATCCAGGGGATAGAATGCAAAAGATTCAACAATTCAATAACGTCTGGAAGAGGGGAGAGAAGGAAATTAAAGATAATCCATGTTTTCAGAATGAGCGAGTCAGAAAAGTGGGGCTACTGGCAAAAAAAAAATAAGCGAAATCAGAAATACCAATGAAGAAACAGGTTTGAAATATTATAGTTAATGTTCTAGAAACTGATTACCTCCATAATTATCATTTCCTATAAAATATCACTTCATCCCAGAAGGTATTATTTTGAATGAGTGAGGAAACATGATAAACCCTTGCATTCTGAATAACCTTTTCTTTTTAAGCCAACAGTGTACACATATGAGACAATACCATATGGGAAAGCAAGACACCGAGAGGCAGAACAAAGAAATTCTGACTTTGATGGATTAAACCCTTGACTTGATAAATGGTTCATGCAGATCAGTAACAGGAAGGCCTGCGTGCCAACAAGAAAAGCCAAAAATAATCTTGTAGCTAAAAGAGTGAATGAATGATACAGCACTCTAAGTTTGGAAAAGCCTCAGCTGTAATCATGAAATATGTATCAAAAGCATTGGCTGTATGGGTGATACGTGAAGTTTCCTCTCTGGCTGTGGTGAGAGTTATTTTTTCTGATATAGAGTAAGCCAAATTCATATTACAGAGTCTACACTTTATAATTTTTCTAGCATAAATTGCTTCAAACCAAGCAAAATCCAGAAGACACTTTTGCTTGGTTGGTAGAGAAGGTGGCAGTCTATAAAAGGAAATGAACCAGCAGATTGAGCCTCTTTATCACACAGGGAAATCACAATGCATATCTCAAAGTGGGAGAAAAAACGACCATGCCTGAGAAAAGTAACTTAACGGAAATACACAAAAGTGGAAATTATCTTTCATAGAATTTATTTCTTTACCGTGAATATAACTTATTCTCTAATTATAAAAAAATAAAAATACTTTTTAAAAGAATAATCACTGGTCCAAAGATGCTTGGGGATAAGCTCGTGGGTTGTTTTAAAGAAATCCTGACTGTATGGCATCACTACTGAGAGAAGAAATTAATTTATGGAGGGTTTATTTCATCTCAAATCATTTGGAATTTAAGCAAAAAAGAATCTACCTGATTGTTTTGGGACCAGCTATAGCACAGACAATGCTACTCACTCAGATTTGATGTTCAGTATGTTCCATCAAATTCATAGCTATTTCTTAGACTGTTTTGGTCCAAGAAGCTAATGTCTGCATGGAAAAATTATTTCAAATTATGTAGTATTTTTAACCCTTTAAATTTTGCTTTCTTATTGCAAACAGTATGTACCAGAACAGTTCTGTTTTTTGGCTTTACTTTGCTTTAAGTGACCATAATGACAAAGAAAAATACGGGGTCGCCATGGGGTCAATAACCAACTTAATGACTGACTGCAGGAAAATGTAGAATTGTTCACCCAGATACATTACCATAAACTAACATTCTAGAAGTTCTGTGATAGTACCGGCAAAGCATGACTAATCCCTTGAAAGGAAGTAAAAGAGAAACCTCTCCCCTATGCTCTCATTCACACAGCACACACCTTGCCAAACTCCACAAAATTTCACATACATAACACCTGATGGATTACTTGATTTTAAAATCAACCAACTTATCAATCAACAAAACCCACCATATGCAGCAAACCCTCACTACTGAATGATTTCACATTCATCAAATGAGACTATGAGAATGAAACCCAAAGCCCATGATATAAAGCATAACACACAAATATGTACTCTGGCACAGGTGTTCTTCAGGGAACTGAAAAAGGGTGCTCTGTAAATGACAAAACAGATTGTTTTCTTCATGGAGCTGACGTGATACAGTGGAAGATCAAGGAACACGAAGAAGCTATACCATAGCAGTTAGGTTTCTGCTGCTGGACACAATACCTGAAACCCACCACTTAAAGTGTAAGAGTTTCAGTTGGGCTCACGGTTTCAGAGGATTCAGTCCACGACCAGTTGGCTCCAAGGCAGAGGCATCACGGCAGAAGGACATGGCAGAGCAAAGTTGCTTAGTTCCTGGTGACTGGGAAACAGAATAGGGGAACAGTGCCAGAGAGGGAGGGGAGAGAGATCTTATCTAGTGGCCAAAATTATGCCTCTAGGACCCATCAAGATACACCCAGGAGTGGAACATGTTTTATTAATGAGCTAGAAATTTCCTGAACCACTGAAATTGACAAGTGAGGATTATTAGTTATGTAGAATAAACATTAAGGCTGCTCCAGGAAGACAGTGCTGGATTGGCAGTGTCTAGCAAGCCCTACCTGGAGTTGGCAGGATTACACACCCCAAGATGTGTAATGCTATGGTCCCCAATGAAGCTGCTATTGTAGAGTCATAGCACAGGCAGTAGCAAGAGCTAGATGACTCCTGGGAGGAGAAAGGTACATGTTGGGGCTCTAGGTTTCAGGAACACCTCTGTAGACATGGCCCTGGTAACATGAGAGATCCTGCTAGCCTGACTCTGGCATGAGTAGTGTTTGAGGGGATCCTGGGGCCAAGGTGAATTTGACAGAACCGCCAGAGCAGTAGCAGGTTTACTGTCTAGAGGTGTGAGCACTCCTCTTGGCTGTCCAGGACCCACATGCTGGGGTTCGAGGAGTAGGCTGACACCCTGAAGGCTAAGTGATGTCGGGCTCCAAGTCAGTGTCTGAGTCTCAGTGTCTCTGTGACGGGCCTGTAGGGACCAGCCCACAGTTCAGAAGGTAAGGTTGCTCTTGCACCTGACCCTCTGAGGCTTTTGGAAGAAAGACAGTTTTGTGACTAGATGATTTGTTGTTTTACTCTTTGGAGCTGATGGCTTACAAGTTTCCTCACAGTTGGAGGCTGGAAGTGCAGTGGAGCTCCTGAATCACCCTGACCACACAGACTGCACCACACAACGTCCTCTCACAGCTCTGAGGCCCAGACCTAGCTGTCTCCCATTGCCCAATCCTAGGCAAGGGGGTGGTCCAATGTCAGTGCAGGTCACTAGACTGCACCTGCGGCCAAATTTCTATAACATACACTCTGGTTCAAAACAAGCAAACAAACCAACCAAGTAGACTGAACAATTTAGTCACTGAAGGAGAGGAGACAATTCCAGTGAAGACACCAGGGGAAATCTCAGAGAAGTGGCGACACCCTGAGGCTTTCAGACAAACAGGGCCAACCACTTGAAGAATCAGCTTGACGTGCCTAGGTGTGGGAAACAGCCAGCATTTCCAGGTCAGCAACTGGTGCATTAAGTCTGGTGGGTAGAAGGAGCCAACCTGGCAGGATGGGGGACATGGGCAAGGGTACTTTACCACCTGTGATATGGAGCTTGGCATTTACTTCTACTACAAAGCAAGGCCAAAAGAAATTTTAAGAAGGGGAGTCAAGTAATCTGACATTTTTAAAAGATCTCCTGAGTGGTTCTGTACAGAACTGATGAAGAGGAAGTACGAGTTGGGTCAGAAATCTGACTTAAGCACTTTAGTTCCTAGCTGATTTAGTTCCTACCTACTTCAGTTCCTAACTACTTTAGTGAAGCAGGAATTAGGTGAAAGCTGATGGTGTCTTGGACAACAGAAGAACAGAGACAATTTACAGATGTGAATAGGTTTGGACCTGCAACCTGTGAGAGGTGGGATGTGGAGGAAGGCAAGCAGCAAACTTTCTAGAGTGCGTCTTGGTTTTCTGGTTTGAGAAAGGGAGAAGGACAGGTGTAAAGGACTCCATGTTGAATGTGCATGGAGGTAAAGCAACTGCTGCACATCCACATGTGAATGCCACCCAGGCAGTGGGATACCAGAGCCAAGAACTCACGGTAAGGTCGGTGTTACAGAGCAAGCCCATTCGGCCCAGCACACAGTCTGCCGGTCACTGAAACTGTGAGCTTTGCAAGAGTGTTTGTTCATGTGAAGCTGGAGGAGCAGGTCTCAAGTCCACCTCCCCAAAGACAGGGCTTGGGCGTATGAACTAACTAAGGTGTGGGAAAAGGTGATCAGAGGTTAACTAAGTACAGATACACTAAGGTTAGAGGGTTTAGTTAGGAACTAAAGCAGGTGAAATGGGTTGAGTCCAACAGGTTCAGGCAGGTTTTCTCTCCATTTCATCATGGCTGGAGATACAAAGTTCTACAGAAGGATTTAAAGCAATGGAATCAGATGAGGTCACCCAGGAATGAAATAGAAAGAAAAGAGGGCTGGAGCTCTTTAGCATTTGAGCAAGAAGGTATCAGCCAGAGGTGAAAAGCCAAGGCCAGTAGTTTGAAAACAGGCATTTAGGCAGAGAGAAAAGCAAGAGAAACAGGCACAGTTCTTAGCATTTTATTATAACTAGTTTTCCCCTATGAGGTAGGTAGGTAAATTCATGCTATAAAAGGAAGAGGAAGTCAGCTTGGTCAGACTGAAGGTGAAAATTAAAAGTGAAGTCAGCCAACCACGGACACAACTGTGTAGGTAACACTAGTTTCACTCATGATGTGATATCCATGGTGTCTAAGGGCAGAGACCGTAACTAACGGGGGGTTGGGGGTGCAGCCCAGTGGTGGAGAGTATGCTTTTCCTGCACAAGGCCTGGGATTTGATCCCCACAAAACAAAACACACTGTTTAAACAGAAATTACAGTTATTCACATATTCTAAAACACCTAAACAACAATTACATTTTAAAATAAACTTATCGATGGCAATACTAAAGCACTACTTTAATGTTTCTCTACCTTCCTTGGGGTTTTTGTCCCTTTAAGAAGGCTTTAACGGAGCCTAGTTTGGAAAGTTTTTCCCTACTTGTACCCCCTATTGAAATTGTAATACCATAGTTGTAAAACGCAAAGTTGACCATTGATCCCTGCAGAGAGCTAGCTCCAGACAACCATGGTAAGCAGAACCTGTGGATGCGCAAGTCCTCTACGCAAAATGGTCAGTAATACTTCCATACAACCTTCACACGTCCTTCCTTATGCTTTAAACCAATTCTGTATTATTGTAGTACCTAATGCAATGTAACTGTTTTGTGAACAGTCATTCTATCACTGAGGACGTGACAAGAAAATCTGCATATGTGCAGTACAGATGCAGCATTTTTCTTTCAAATATTTCCAGTCCACAGCTGGTTAAACCTGTGGCTGCTGCTGACTGTGTATCTGTCTAGGGCCTGTACTGTGGCCCTTTGGATTGCCGTAATTTATTATTACAAGCACTATTTGCCATGCTCTCGAGAACGGATTCTCACATCTCTGTGGAGATGACATAATTCAGGCTCAAAACCATAATTATATTTGTAAATTACTAGTGTTTTTAAGGGAAGCTATACAGTTCATTCATTATCAGAGTGGACATCAAATCTATTACCCAACTTCTTGGAGAGAAAAGAGGTACTCCTGGTAACTATTTTGGCTGAGAAGGTATACACCAGAATCTCCCAGGCAAACTGGGATATATGATGATCCTACTCGTAATGAGCAATGAAAAGAAATTATCAAAGGTAAAGTTGTCAGTATGTGATTCTAAACTGGGCAAATACCTTCAAGACCTGGTAGGTCAGAAAAATGATCAAATGCACAAGCATGTAAAATCTAACAAATACAGAAAAAAACAAAATACAAAGCAAATTGGAAGTTATAAAATAATATGAAAACATTTTAAATATATTATACAGTACTATATACACTTTACACTAAGAAATGTGAAAACCTGGCAAAAGGGATAACTTTGTAGCAATGCACAACTTTTAAAAAATCGATTCTAGGAGTCAAAATAATAGTGTACATAACCATGAAAAAAACTGAAAACATTATCAATTAAAATATTTTTAGTAAGAAGTTTAGACCTATTAATTTCTTTGGAAAAAGTTCTTTCAACATAACACCTATGCAACAGTCTACTCCGAAGCTGAAGAGAAAGAGAGAAAGTCATTCATTTGATAAAACCAGCACAAGCCTAATGCTAAACTGGCCAAAGCTAAGTATACAACGAAGAAACCGTATCTCGCGCATGCAGATAGGCAAGCATACCCAAAGGAAAATCTAGCTAATTAGCATCTCAGAGCAAGCTGATTACTATGTAAGATACAGGACAAAGACTTCCTTGGTCCTCAGCACAAAGTTCGACTCTGAACCTTTGTATTTAGTTTTAACACTTTTCCTAGTCACATGAGCAAGGAGTGAGACAAAAATGTGAGGCTACAAATCCTTTGAGTTAACAAAGTGAAAATGTGTCAGAAAATTGAGATGTGTTGAACATAGTATGATCACCTATCAGAATAATAGTACTCAGGAAAGCTCCAGTAACCTGGCATCTGCTTCACAGTCACCAGCTGCTCTAGTGTATATAAAAGACATTGTGGCATTAATACTTCATGTTTTAGATGAGATAAAATAACGACTTTAATCATTTAGCATAATTTTAATCCATGTTGGAGTTAGTATAATAGGAAGATTATCTAACAAGACAGAAAACATGTTCATTTTTACCCTGTCTTGGTTTAATAATCTAAGACATGATTCATATATTTACTCATCTTAAGGATAATTCTTTTATTAGACTATTAATTGTAGTTGAGCTGAAGAAATCTGATTTGAGCTAATGCTTTTAAAATGTGTCATTCAAGAAATACTTTCCCATTCTTTATCTTAATCTCATTAACTGTCAGTAATGCTATGTTTAAAAAATTAGTTTAATAACTATTTTTCTTTTTGTCCAGTACTAGGGATTGAACCCTAGGGCCTTTGCACTGAGCTACATCCCCCATAACACTCCCACGTACTCCCTTTTGTTTTTTTTTTGGTACTGGGAATCGATCTCAGGATCTTGCCTACTCCTTTTTTAAGACAGGCTGGGGATTTAGCTCAGCAGCACAGTGCCTGCCTGGCAAGCACAAGGTTGTGAGTTCAATTCCCGGTACTGGAAAAAAACTGAAAAAAAAAAAAAAAAAAAAAAAAAAAAAAAAAAAAAAAAAGACAAGGTCTCACTAAGTTATTACATTGCCCAGGCTGAGCTGAAACAGGTAATCCTCCTGCCTCAGCCTCCCACAGTACTGGAATTATAGGTATGTGCCACTGCACTGGATTTCGTATCCCTCGTTGATCCCAGAACTTAATGAATCTTGTCACAGAGCTGTAATCATGACTATATTTGTATATTTAAACCTTGTTTAAAGCTATGGATTTTGAAACAGTTAGGTTTTTCACTCCAGATTTTATTTTGAAAAAACTTAATTCAGTAGAAAGATGACAGGAATAAAAAAAGTACATGTGTTTCCCTTGTATCCTAGATTCATCAGGTATTAACAGTTTCTCACACTTACTTTACTTACCTATCTTCTTAATCCTTCTATATACACAGATTTTTGCTAAACTATTTGAAAATGTATTGCATACCTCACGATACTGCAGGATTCTGTTGTAAATACAGTGACCGCCTCTCACATGAGTACACTATCATTACTAAATTCAGAGAATTTAACAAAATATTTTCTAATAGACAGTACATTCCATTTTCAAAATTTTACTCAGGGGCTGGGGATTTAGCTCAGCGGCAAAAGCGCCTGCCTGGCAAGCGCAAGGTCATGAGTTCGGTTCCCGGTACCGGAGAAAAACCAAAAAAAAAAAAAAACAAAATTTTACTCACAACACCATAAATGCTGTTTATTTTTTTAAAAATTTCACAATGAAGTTGTCTATTGAATGTAAACTTTAAATGTGGTCACAGGGCAGGACATTAGCACACTGAAAAATAAAAAGGAGAGAGCAGAGCAGTGGATGCCTTCATTACCTGGTGGATAGAGAAGGAGGCCGCCTCACACACAGTGACGGCGACAGAACAAGAGATACAGGTTTACCACTAAATACGACAAGGAAAGATGACAGTAATCAAAATATGAGTATCAAACTGGGGGAAGAGAAGAAAGGTAGGAAGAATGAACTAAGGTCCCTGTAATTTCAGAGATGTCAGTGAACGCCAACTTTGATGAATCAGTGAATACTAAAACAAGGGTACACAGGAGTCCCTGGCTCCTTGTTCGTAGTTTCCCATTTCCCAGTTTCAGTTAGCTTCCATCAGCGGTGGTCTGAACATGTTAAACACCCCAGAAGTAACAATTCACAGCAGTGAAACTGCATGACGCTGTGAGCAGCGTGATGCGACCACATACCCTCAGGCTCTGTCCCAGGAGGACATAAATTCTCCCTTTGTCCAGAATGTGGGTGCTGTATACACGCCCCCCCAGCAGTGACTTAGTAGAGGTCTCCTTTATCAGACCTACTGTCCCAGTACTGCAGTGCCTGTGTTCAAGTCACCCTTTTGTACTTCATACTGACCCCAAAGCACAAAAGTAGTGGCGGGAAGGAGGCACCAGTACATGGAACACAGACAGAAAGATGAACTGAGGTCCGGGGGGGCAATACTGAAGGATATTCAGGAAAAACACAGGCTCTACAGGGTTCAGACCCCTGAAGGCTCAGGCACTGATTTAGAGGTCTTGCCACATGTCCCTTGTGATGCAAAGGGATGCTCTAGAGCAGGATAGGTCTATCTTACAATCTAGTTGTTCTCTGTGCATTTTCCTCCAGTTCTTTTGTGCCCAAAGAGCTACCCTTTCCCAACTGTCCAGGTTCCACAGTGCGCATCAAGGGGAAAAACAAAGGTAACGCAGGCAGACCAAGAAGTTTGCCAACTTTCGCTTCTGGGAGAGTCTAGCACATGAAGAAACTTGTAAGAGAAGCCAGAAGACAACAAGTAAAACAGAGGGAAGACAGCCTGAAAGGACAAAGAGTGCATTACTATGCAAGCCAGGAAAGCAGTGCAGACGGGCCTCAGAAGGCTGCTCACCGCCGTGCACACCCCCGGCCAACTCACACCCTTGCACAGTAAGCCTGCATGTCTAAGAACTTCACCAGAAAAAGGTCAAGAGGAAACTTTGTCCCTGACCAAAGTTAATCCAGGTTGGACCAGCAGGGATTTCCCAAGAGAAGCCACTGGAAGACATCTCATTCCTGAAATATGCATTATTTAATGTACTAGAATTAACTATTTGAAGAATTAAATTTTTTTTAAATTGAAGCTTGAGAGTACGACTAGCAAAAACCAGAAACATCATGGATCACTGGTATTTTTTTTTCTCCAAATCTGCACTATTAGATTCTTTAGTGTGTACAATTATTTTTGTAAAAATGTAAAGAGAAGATGAAAAGTAATAGTTTTCATTATCAAATACCCACTATGAAGCAGGCAGTAGGCTAGGTACATTAAACATATTGTCTTACTTATTTTTCAAGAGGTAAGTGTTCTATATGTAATGCCATAACCAGGAAGGCTGACACATTATTAGTGGATCAAGATTGATTTAATAAATGGACTACTTAAACAGAATGAAAGTACATGCTTATAGGCATGCATGCATGGCTAAACAAATGCTGCACAGAAGCAAACCTCAAGAGATTGCAAAACTGCATCTTTGGCACAGACCACCTCCCCACATACATAATCATTCTGTCTGTATTGCACAAAATCAGCATCAACATTCTCAAAATGCTTGGTCTTCAGGAAAGAGCAAAATTAGAAAATCTATCACACAAGGATAATTTCAATTTCTATAGCCTTGGTCTGTCTTAGAAGTTCTCAGTCTCCAGTGGTTTGGAAGAGAAGAGGTTCGTCCTGGCACAGAAAACCTTAAATTAGAGTGAATAAGTGGAGTCTTGGCATAGCACTCCTGAAAGGTTGCCAACCTCTGTTTAGCTGCCTTTTCTACATCGATTCTCATGTGCAAAGGATATCGGAATGTACAAGCTGCTGGGAAAGATACATCCACATTTTGAAATGTACAAAAATCACAGGTGGTCTCTCACACTAAATTAGACTTTCAGGGTAAATCAATAAGGCCAGAAAGTGCACAAGACAATAAAACTACAGACTAGACCAGTTGCTGCTAAATAATAAGTTATCTCTGGCAGCAACACACTGTAGAAAGTTGTTAGAAAATAAGTAATGGAGGCCACTTTCTGAATACATTCTGCATGAGCTATTTTAATTTCTAGGGCTCTCTAAGAATAAACTATTCTTTGTGGTAAACATTTGCTTTCAGAGCTTCTAATTGGTAAGCTTCTAAGAAATGCAAAAAGAAAATTGTGTTCTTCCATGATTACTGCTAGAGTTTGCGAAGAAAGTATTAAATTCAAACATTATGAAAAGATTTTCAAAGCTCCATCTTTGTCATTAAGATCCTAAAATCAGGCACATATCATAAGTAATCTACTAACCCTAGGGATCAGCTGCCATGCTGAGAACATTCCAGAAGTTCCCCAACATATGAAGATTTGACTTAGTTATTTGATTTCATGGTAGCATGAAAGCATTTCTGTCTAGCCCTCTATTTTCATTTTCAATACGGTAGTCAATAAATCACATGAGATAGTCAGTACTTCATTATAAAACAGGCTTTGCATTAGATGATTGTGCCCAACTGTGGACAAGTTGTCAGTGTTCTGAGAAAGTTAAGGTAGTCTAGCACAAGGTATGATGTTGGTAGGCTAGGCATATTAACTATATGCTTAACTTGATATCTTCAATTTGTGACAGGTTTATTGGGTTGCAACCCCGTCATAGGTTGAAAAGCATCTGTGTATGCATTATTGCAGTTACTGCTCAAAATGTAATTCCGCTGATATAGCTAAGACTTTGTCCCAGATCACAGAGTTAATAATGGCAGAGAAAGAGACTGAACCCAGGCACACAGACTCCAGAGTCATGGTCCTAGCCATTATGATATATCTTCTCGCATGTAATAAGCAAAATTGCAGGAAATTCAAAGTATCCCCTTTAATCAGAAGTAGCTGTATAACAATGAAGTATCCGGTTGCATTCACAAAGATTTAAATCACTTAAAAAACACTAATTCCTTAGTAGTATACCATAATATATTATACAACCATTCCATTCCATTCCATCCTATCCTATCCGACTACCCTACCCTATCCTATTCTACATTATCCTGTCCTGTCCTATCCTATCCTATCCTATCCTATCCTATCCTATCCTATCCTATCCTATCCTATCCTATCCTATCCTATTCTATCCTATTTTCTTTCTCTTTGTGATTCTCTCTCTCTCTCATAAATGTATATATAACCCAAACTTTTTCTGCATATACACAGTATAAAGTGCATAATGAGTTTAATAACATTAATTTCTTTTTTAACATCAATTTTTCAGTGCTTATTGAATCCTTACATGAGTCAGATACTGTGTTAAGTATATTGTCCTATTTAATCAATAAATTAACCCTAAGGTGAGACATTATTCCGATTACTTCCAGCCCATTTCATGGAGGCAGAAATATATGCTCAATAGTATTATATACCTTGGTTAATGTCTCAAAACTAAGCAACAATACAGGAAGATTTTGAATCCACTATGTCCAGCTCCCAAAACTTCCACCTTTATCTTGCACCCACCACTGGTTCCATAGCTTATAGCACAGCTAAAATAACTCATGTATTTCCACACATCTTGCCTCACAGTCCATATTCTGTTGTCTCCTCCTCTTGTTCTCATTCCAACAATCACATCTGCATTGATCCAGGGTGAAGAGAAGAGCATTTCCTAAAATGCCCATCTGCCACATGGAACGAGTGTCCCAAATGTGGAAAGCGCCTGGGGAAGCATCGAGTACCGTGGTTGAGTGTAGGCCCTGGACAGGGGCAAATCTCTACTGGAAGAAAGGTAGCTTTGCCACCTCATAGCAATGACTGTGAAAAATTAGCTTACCAGACATAGACTTGTATTTTTCTTCTGCACAATAGCCAATAACCCTTCTAGGGCTAAGGGCAGGAAACAGTGGGTGCTCACTATGAAACAAGAAGGAAGCTGACATCGTCCCTACACTCAAAGTCAATAGGCAAAACAAATAACTGGCATCAACTAACATTTGATGTCAACAGTGATAAGTACAATAGAGGAAATCTAAGCGGGAGGTGACGCAGGAAGTGGTGGCACTGGGAGTTGACCTTTTATAGGAGGGGGACTGTGGGAATTTTGCTTAAAATGTGAAAGAAGATCTCCCCAAAGGAAGCCAGCGAGAAAGTCAAGAAAATATCCCAGAGAAGGGTGTTTCTGGCAAAAGCAGAACCAGTGTGAAGCCCCTGAGGTATGACAGTGAGACTGACCAGGGAGGGAGAGAGATTATTATCTGAGATGGGAATGCATTCGACTGAGAGGTAGGGGTGCACGGTGGATCTCACAAGGATATTGGCTTTCACACTCAGTAAGACAGGGCACGGTTGACCCATTTTGCCCATAGGAATGCTTGGATCGCCTTCAAATAAAATGAATGGTCAGAAGAGATAACATGAAAAAAGTTCTTGGCATAGTGTTTAATAAATATTACTATGCTCTAACTTTTATCATTGGGATTGCTCATATGAAATACAGCTATTATACTTCACTAGGGTTTTGAAAGACCTGCAGTTTGCTGTTAACATACCAGGTGTAATTTCAAAATAGTGACTTTCAATTTTTATAAATGATTGCCGTAAAATACACAGTGCCATTAGTCTCCCTCAAAATTCTGTGCTTTGCTATGAACACACTTGCCCCATCACTTCTGCCCCTTTCTGACACAGTTCTGGAAGTCCTCTTCCACGACTACCTTTAGTTATACTGTTATGGCTGCCTCAATGTCCCGAATTGATTCAAAATGTTTACCTCTCATAGTCATTTTGATTTGGAAACAAACTTGGAGTCACACCATTCCAGATCAGGGGAATAAGGTGGATGAGGACACAATGAACTGGTTTTACAAGCCTAGCATTCCACTGGATGAAATCCTGCAGCACCATTCACCATACTTTTGGTCCTATCTTGTAAAGACACTCATGAAAAAGGACTTCTGGAACTGTTTCAGGAAGTGGCGAAAACAATGGGATGTGTGTTTCCAAAGCAAAGAGCATGTAGAGAGGAATTAATGTGTTTATATATATAATTTAAACATTCACTGTAATTTTGATCATGTTATATCAGTGAGTGAAAGCTAAGCCATCATCTAATAGAGCTGTCTGTTTACCCGCTGCCTCTAACTCCTTTGTTCTTTTATTTTTCCTCTTATCTTCTTTTCCTCCTGCTCCTTTGCTCTCTACACCCTCTCTACCTATGTAATCTTGAGCTTTGCTTTCTCCCTTCTGCTGTACTATTCCATTCTTCTGCATTTCCTCTGAGAAAAGCAATCTAAGATTTCCTGAGGCTAGTCAGCAAGCTTTACAATGGACAGGTGCAAAGCTAAAGGTGGCAGTGTCTACTTTGGCCCAGGGAACAGGGAACCCAGTCCTCACACAGGACTATGGCCTCTGATGGTCCAGGCTAGAAGGTGGCATGAATCAGCTGCAACTTAACCAGTGTTTGTTGCGCTATAAACCAGAGCTCAAGGCCCTCGGGGACACTGATGACGCACGAGTAGGACTCACGGGCACAAGAAGAGAGTAGACTGCGGCAGTGTGTGACCGCAGAAAGCTGAAGAAGGCAGTGATAGAGCCTAGGGGGATGGACAGCAACAAGAGAATGGGGAACCAAGATGTCACCTCCTCTCCTTACCTCACAGTGCTTCGCAGTTCTTACTCTCAGGGAGAGGGCTACAAAAGAGCCAGATGGGAAACCTCCAGGGAATGATATTTACTCAGCCCTATTTGTACACCAGCGTGGAAGTCATTTTTATTTGCCTTTTCTCATTCAAATCTAAACACTCCATAAGATAAAGTATATGCCAGAGGGGGCCTTTTCCAAGATTCTTAACCTTTCCTCCATACCACACTGCTCGCTAAGGGCAAACGAAATTGCTTAGCATAAGCAACAAGGGCACCCACTGGGTGCCTACTACAGGCCAGCTATTCTTGTAGAAACTGGAGACACGGTCACCATGAACAAAACCAACCAAATCAGCTGCTCAGAGGGCTCACATTCTAACGGTGCAGTGTAATGGTTTGGGTGTAGGTTGCATGTGTTCATTCGGTGGAAGCTTGGTTATCAGTGCACTGCAGTGTGGAGGTGTGAAACTTCCAAGGGGCAGTGCCTAGTGACTGGTCATGCAGGCACTGCCCGCAGAAGGGACTGATGCTGGATCATGGTGGAGGTTAGTTCTCGGAAGACCAGCTTGTTATAAAGCAAGCTCCCCATGAACTGGATCCCTTCTGTACGCAGCAGATTCCCTTTCTGTTTTTCTGCTGTACTGCACCAGGAGACCAGCACTGTGCTGATGGACTGTCCAGCCACCAGCATGGGCAGACAAACTTCAGGAGTTCTCCAGCCACAGGTTCTTTGTTACAGAAATACAGATTTACTTACAGAGATAGACAACCAACCGAATGAGCAGCTACGTTAGAAAAGATGTCAGATATTAGTAAGAACTAAGCAGAAACACAGTGCAGGGAAAAGGAATTTGAAATCTAGTTAGGCAGACAGGGGAACCAGGAAATTCTATCCAGAAGCATAGAGTGAAAGTGTTCTCTTTAGACCGCGTAACTATAAATCAAAATCTCCCTTATAAACACATATTTCCACATCTTCCCAGAATAGCCAGAGTGAAAACTGTTTCCATTTCTGACCTATAATGATATGCCTAGCTCCGTCTCACCACGCAGGTCCCCCGTTAAATTTCTACTCTGTCTAAAGTTTGCTCCCTCATCCTTTGCCTGCCAGTCATAACTTTAATACCACCTCTCTTTCTTTTGTGACACTTTGAGGATCTGCAATATAATTGCAGATTTGTTCATTTGCATGTCTGTCTCCTCTCCCATTTACATTTTGAGTGACAGGGACCCGGGTTAGGGTCTTGTCACTACACTGACCCGTCCAGTGATTAGCACGATGTGTAACATCTAGCAGACATCACAGGTCTAATGCACAAAAATGGAAACACTAGTTGAAGTAACCCTTATTGTTGCCTTAATTCCACTGCAAAGACTTGTTTTACAGTTACTTTGCACCAGCACGTTGATCATGTAATACCAGGGAATCCTGTTGTTCGTGGCATTAGCATGCTTGCTTTCAAGGCTTTAGGAAAAATAAAAGGCAAAGAATATCAGAGGATTTTGAAGCTAGAAGGACATGTTTGGTCTTTACTTCTCTTTGTACTCTGTAGGGTGTTTCTGTCCATGTGGAGGAGAAGAAGGGAAACGTACTGTAGGCATTTGTTCTGACCTTGAGGACAGGCAAAGCTGCCTGCATGCCAGCATTTGACAGGCCACAGTTCCAAAGAGTTTTTCTAGCTGCTCACCCTGGCTGCGTGCCTGGTTTATTTCTGGTTTGGACTACTTTCCTGAGCTTTCTAGGATAAAGATTCAGCTCCCACAGAACTCGGCACATGCTGATCTGATCTGCCTTTTATTTTCATTTTTCCGGATTTGGAGTTTCCCATCTTGCTCAGCCTTCGTCTACTTTCCTCTTATAGTCCTTCTAGGTTGCAGAGGCAATTGACAGGAAAGCACAGGTTATGTAAGGGAGGTTCCTTTGCCCAAAGAACGCAGTGGATGAAAATGTCCATTTCACTTTGTGACTATGGGTATAAAATGAATGCTTCCCCACTCGGACAACTTTGAAGATATGTCATATGTCTTTTCAAAAAATAGAGAAAGACAACAGAAAGAAACTCATGGAAAAAGAAAACTAACATAATCATCAAATTAATAAGCAAAATGCCAGTCAGTTACAAATGGATTCTTCAGCATAAAGGAAGGTAAGGTATGCACACACATACACATCCTTTATGATCTTGCTTTGGTACAAATAGACAAATCTCCTTAAGCCTGATGTATTCATGGATGGACAGACAGGCCAGCTCTCAACTGTGAACCTCCTGGGTGCCTCAGAGGCTGAGCCTCTTCTAGTCCACCTCCTAGCTTCTAAAGAAAGTCCTATTCCCAAACACAGCGCCATGAGCAACATTTTAGCATTTTAATTCTCTCAGCCTTTTATAAAAACTAGACCATTTCACCCTTGCCTTGGAAAAAGTGGTGCATGGATTATATTTCAACTTCATCCTTTGGCAGATTTTGATTCCTCCTGGGGGATTAGCTGCTAGCCAGGCTGGGCAGCCAGAAGCCATCCCAACTGCTGCTCTCTGGGAGCTGGCCAGCAAGTAGCTGAGGTCTTTGAATGCCCTGATGATGATTTTACTCCTAGGAGAGGTGGCTGTGTGCCCTCTGGAGAAAAAAGCTGACTGCCCTAAGCCCCACATGACTCATGGGGTGCATCTTCCTGTACCACAGCGGTATCAGAACATGGAGGCATTGACCCCCCATCACCATCTCTCGGAAATCCTCCTATTTCCAGGCCTCTGTGCATGATCTCCAGGCCTTGGGCCAACGACTGCTACCTTTTCACAGAAAGTATATCACCCCCAAGTCACTTGGCAGGCCCACAGCAACAACAGTAAGATGGGATAGTGCTTTGAAGTTTGCCAAAGGGTTTCATGTACGTCACTCCAAGTCTTCATTAGAGCCTTGTGAGGTCACTGCTGATGTCATTTACCTGCCCCTCTGAGCATGCTCACAGCACAGGGTGCTCGACCTTCTACTTCCTGGACTGAGAACGCACTTCCTTCAGACCTCTGCACGACTTTCTCCTTGACTTTCTTCAGGTTTGTGGTAAATAGTTCCTCCCCCAGTTATAACAACGGAAACGTCTCTATACATTGATAAATGTCCTGGGTGGGGAGCAACATCACCCCAGTTAAAACCATTAGTGTAGAGGAAGCAGACCCATGCATGTTAAATACTGTAACCTTCTGTACCGGGGGCCCCAGGAGTCAAGCCTCTGGAAGCACTGCGTGTCCAGGATTCTGACACTATGGAGTCTTTATCTTTATCTACATTTAGGTGCCTGTCGTTTACAATACCGAATTCTGGCTGAAATACATTTGGCTGCATCAAGCATAAAGTGCTCTCCCATCCTGCTGGCAAAACATAATTAACCAAATGACAATGGCTTTCACATACACATTGATTCCTGTAATTTCAAGTCCCCATTACTAGATAAATCAACAGCAGAATTATATTTATCAGCAAAAGCCTCCTCTCCTGGCAGACTCTGTCTTAAATATATTAATCCTGGAAGAGTAATACTTTCCTTCCTCTTTGCAAAGCAGTCCACCCATGAAAATGTGCACAGCCCCGGCATCTCTTTCAGTGTGGTGCCCCTCTATGAGCTGTGTGGTCACCCTGGGCAGGGCAGGCATGGGCTCTGCTGACTGTAAGGTGCAGGAAGTCAGAGGTGCCCACTGGAGGGCCATGTGCTCTGGCACTGCGGGAGAAAGCCCACCAGCTCCTTATCTGGACATGGCACACCGCACCCAGCCCTCTGGAAAGGAGAAGCTGGACCTGAAGAGACAGAAGCGTTCACATCACACCACTTTCAGTTCTTCGGGGAGACCCCCCTCCCATTTGACATGACCAGCTTAGGCCACAAAAGTACCTCGAAGCATCACAGCCCCCTACTGTCTCCCTGAGTCCCGGGGATTCTTGGCAGGCCCGTGAGTGTTACTTAGGTCAGGGTTTCTCAAACAAACAAACCCTCTGGCAATCTTGATTAAGTGAACAGTTCAGTGCCGTAAGTCTGGGCTGGGGCCTGGGATTCCACAGTTCTAAACAGCACCAGGAGATCATGGGACCCGGGCCCACGTTAGGTATCAAGAATGAGACAACCTGCTTTTAGTCCCCTTGCCCTCCAGACGGCTCCAAAAGGCATCCTTGCAAGAGGAGTTCATCCTTGAATGGAAGCCACTAGTGCATTAGCTGCACCTGAGAAGAGAAGTTTGCTGCCTCAGGTACCTTGCATTCCAAACCCAGCAGAGAAGTCATTTCCCAGCTTCTTTCTGCGCCACTCTAATCGCACAGTGGCTCCTGACATTTGTTAGCAGGCACATCTGGCAGTCCTCTTGCCTCTGGGCCAGTAGCTGCAAACTCCAGAGTCCTGCTGGGTCTGGGCCAGCATCCAGTTGCTGACACAGCAGAGAGTGCTCGGGGAATGCAGAACATGCTCTGCATCCAGGGGGTCAGCCTAGCCTGAGCAGAAGCAGTGGAAGCGGACAGATCTGGGGAAAAGAAGAGTCCTGAGATCCGAGGCTGGACTGCGCATGAGACCTGTCATCCCTCCAGAGTGAGCAGATTTGAATAATGAAGGCTGAGGAGCAAATACAGTCCTCTTGAGTCTGTGCAGTGAGCCCTGTGTTTTTCCACTCTGCCAAGGCATGAGCTCATGGCCACTTGCAAATTCAGCAGCTGTTCACAAGCACACCACAGACCAAAACGGGGGTAACTAAAGATCCCCTTGGTAGCTAGGGTCAGGTAGACTTCCGCTTCTATTCAGATGAGGTTCCAAAACCAGCCCTCAGAATGCCTGCCTTTTCTGATGTGGATCACGCCGCTCATCTTTTCCCACCTCCTACTTCTCTTGTCAAACAATTAGGGGTAAATGAGCTCCTCTTTACATAGTTGCTGGATGCTATGAACCCTGAGATGTTGCTGCAGCCTTCATGAACAGTTTTATTTTGGACTAAATCATTCCAACTTTTAGTGACTTAGCTTCCTTGCCTACATAACGCAAGTAATTTCCCAACTTGTCATAAATTTCTAATGCAGATCGAATAAGAACACGACTATAGTGTCAACTCCCCAGTGTGCTAAGATTCCATGAATGGTAAGGAATCAAATGAAGAACTAAAGGCTTTGTTTGTGCCACAAAGCTACACAACTGCTCTGCATGGAAGAGCTCTGTTCAGTAAAGGTAAGGGCATTTCATGGCAATCATTAGAGAAAATAGGCTACACCTGAAATTTCTATAAAATACTAAGAAAGAAGTTTTGGATGAAAGTTCTTTTGTTGCAACAAGTAAAGGAAATGATGCCAAAAACCTTCAGGATCACTGAGCTCTACCTTGCTTCCCTCATGTAAATGCAATCTGCTCTGTGTTCCTCTTGGTAAGCTAACGGCACTCTAAGGAAATCCACCGTGAGAATTTGCAGCTTCCTCCCGGCCTTCGCGGTCTGCTTGCGCATGTTAATCTTTGCCTCCTGTCAGAAAGGCTTTGAGAATATGACCCTGCCCTCCAGACTTGCTTATTATCCTTCTCAGAAACATGAATCCTTATGAAAATCCATGTAGCTTGTTCAGCTATGGCACTGCTGGTGAATCCAAACTGGGAAAAAAAATGAAAACAGCAAGCAAGAAGAGGGAAACAACTTTACATGGCTCTTTTGGATCAATAAAATTAATACTTTTTATCAGGAATAAGTCACTCATATTCCAGCTTGGCTGGAGATACATGGTCAGTCAACCTTGAAGGGTGAAATCTTTTTTATTGTAAGATATACTCATTTAACAAACATTACTTGAGTATCTACTAAGTGCCTGGCAAAATGTTTGGTAACTGGAAAGCATAATTGGAAAAGGTGGATTTCAGGCAGAGCTCTATTTCCAAATGATCTTTGAAAGCAAATAGATGCAGGCATTTTATTGGATGGTAAAAAATGTAAAGTGTTTTGGACCAAACTGATAGTAGAGGACTGGATGGGATCAACTTAAGCACTTTGAAAGAACTGGAGTAATATTATGAAAAAAAAATCTATATCTATATAAGATGTATATATATAAAACTCCCCCTGTAAATAAGAATCACCTAAGCAAGTTTCAAAATCTGCTGGTTTTTTAGATCCAGACTAGCCTCTAAACCTGTAGTTCACAAAGCATGGTCTCAGGACCCAAGGCATTGACATTATCTGGGGACATTAACAAATGTAGACTCTTGAAACTGACTCAGATCTGCTGAATCTCAAACTTTTGCTGTAGCTCAATAGTGGGTGTTTTACGTAGTCCTACAGGTGATTAATGCATGTGAAAATTTAATGTCATTTTAAATTATATTTTCTAGGCCTTCAAGTAGCTTACAGAAGTTTATTCAGTCAAGACTGGAAAGAACTATTGTAACTTACTATCCACCAATTGTGAAATTTTCATTATGATGACCAATTCTAAAACAAATATCAATGAAGCCTCTCAGAAATGCATGCTAGTGAATCTTTCTTCTGTCCTTGATCATTTCATTTGTCAAATATCACTTTGTATGTTTCATTGCATATATGTATCTTTTACTTCCTCTTTGACTATATTTTGCAAGTAGTATATAAATGATAGTGTGGAAAAATGACTATATCCAAACCAACAAGCAATTAGTCATTGCATGGTGTTACGGTTTCCACAAAAGTGAAATATAAATGGACAAGTCTTAGGGAAAGGTAATTAACGTAGCCCCTGACATAAGAAGCATATCCTTGTTAGTTCAAAGTAAAGCAAATTCAGAACATCATAAATGGTACAGATGAAGAGAGATTGATTTGGTTGCCCAATACCAGAATATCATGAAGTGAAACAATGCAGAGTAACGTGAAGGAAGGAATTTTTAGAATAAGTAAAAACAAGTATACCTTCTTCTGTGCATAATAAACACATGTAACTCCACCAGGTAAAACCTGTGTTTTGTTTTATTTTTCTGCTGTTACTTGGGATTGAATCTATGCTAAGCAAGAATCTTACCATTAAGCTAAATACCCTGTCCGTCACCATCATTTTTTGGAGACAGGGTCTAAGTTCCTAGGCACTTGCAGTCTTTCTGCCTCAGCCTCCCAAATATCTGAATTTATAGGCATACATGGCAACAAATAGCTGGAAATAACCAGCATATGGACTCACTCAGAGGCAGAAATGCTTAATGGTGACAAGTTCTAATTCTGGATCATATTTATTGCGTTCTTCTCTCTAGTGGTGATAAGATCTTGGGAAAGTCAATTAGTTTCTGTCCCTCAGTATTATTATCTATCAAATGGGAAAACATTATCTACCACATAAAATTATTGTGAGAAAAAGCAAGCTGGTTTGTAAGTTGAAAATGTCAGTAAGGCTGAGGATATAGCTCAGTGACACAGTGCCTGCCTGGCAAGCATGAGAACGTGAGTTTGATTCCTGGTACCAAGAAAGAGAGAGAGAGAAAGAAAGGAAGGAAGGAAGGAAGGAAGGAAGGAAGGAAGGAAGGAAGGAAGGAAGGAAGGAAGGAAGGAAAGGAGGGGAGAAAGAAAGAAAGAAAGAAAGAAAGAAAGAAAGAAAGAAAGAAAGAAAGAAAGAAAGAAAGAAAGAAAGAAAGAAAGAAAACACCAGCAAGCACATGATGCCTGTTAGGTACTATAGTCAATCTCACAGCTTCTTTGCATCTCCTCTTGCATCCAGCCCATCATTCAAGTATTTATTGACTTAAATTGAAAAACGCTTTTAAAGTTTTGGAAATCCTCTGACAGACAGAGAAAAGTAAAAGAAAATATGTAAAAACAAGCATAGCTAGATTCACCAGGGAGTGAGGTGAAAGATAAGTTTTGCATTCATATGGATGAACTAAAAATACTCCAAATAATGATTCAGATAAATTGATGGGTATCAAAAGTGTAACAGCTATTTAAGATACTGGTGATACTTACAGTGAATTACAGAAGTTAAAAATAGACTCTTAGGATTAGAAAGAATCTTCAAATTAGAAAGACTCTTGGCAAGCACCTGTCAATAGAAGAATATGCAGGATAGCATGCCTGTGAGTCTCGCTACAAATACTTCCAGCTGATGAGACTATTTGACAAGGTAACATATTTCAACTTTAAACAGTTCTAATGCCCACAAAGTTATTACTCTATTGAGCTCAAATTTGCCTTTGTTCCTTTTGTTATTTGAGTGAAATTCAAGTCTGGCTGAGCATTCTCATCCACTGAACATATCATAGCGGAGGAGAGCTGTATCTCTGGGCCAAGCTCGTCTCAGTTGCTCTTAGCATTGAAGGAAATACTGCATTGAAGTGCACACAGGCTAATGTGTTTGGGGATGGGCTTCTTCCCAAGGAGCAGCACCACAAGCTGGAAGGAAATAGGTTACAAAAAGGATCTGACCTTCCAGGAGCTTATGATAATACAGAGGGCACAGCTCCTCACACAATGGTAGTAAATTATTACAGTTGCTGTGCTGGTAATGGAGGCTGAGCTAGGAACACAGCAGTCCAAGAAAAGGCGGCAGTTAGCAAAGATCTGGAGGATGGAGAGCTCCCCAGTAAAAGAAAGGAGTAGTTCAGAAAGGTCTGATGTCTTTTAGAGTTCAGAGTGATTCAGAGTGGCCAAAGCATTGAGCACCACAGGGAGAAGGTGACATGAGAGATGAACCTAGAGAGAAGGGCAGATACCAGAGTCTGCAGATGGAATGGCCTCAAGGACTGTATGTGGACTGATTCCCAACACAGGCCCTAACCTTGTAACCAACGCATTCACGATCTCAAGGACTGTCACGAGCCCTGAAACACTTGGTACAGCCTTTGAAGGGTGAAAACCTGACTCATTGTGCCTTATTTCTTTCCAAGGAAGTGGTAGTGACTTTGCTCTATAGACGGCAACTTAGATTTCAGTGGAATTAAGTACCTTATCTCGGTCTGAACACTACTGGATGAACACAGGAAAATCAATCTCACAATTTGCCAAGCCCCAACTTGTCTAAATGTTTTCATGTCTCTTTCCTAAGTGAGAAGATGAGGGTGGAAAAAAGGACTTAATGGGAAAAGACAATGCAACACATCTCACAGCTTCTGTGGAGAGGAATTAATGGATGCAGACTCCAGTTGTTGGCGGATTCATGATGAAACATCCTTCGCTGGCTGGTTCAGCTCCCACAGGACATCTGAAGCAAGTGCCTTGTTCCCTCTGGGGATCCCTTCGTCGTTAACCTGGGTAAGCTCCATTAAAAACACTGAATGGGTGGAAGATATTCTGTCCAAACTGGTACACTTCCAGAAGACTAACTCTGGATGAGCGAAATGTGAGCACAATGAAATTTATAACCCTAATGACTTTAACAAATCTGAGCTGATTAACAGGATGCATGAACTGAAATCCTTGTGTTCCGATCAATCTTCCAGAAAGCTTCATGAAATCACACTTAAGGGAGAAACTCCATGAGATAGTCTAGGCAGGTCTCTTCATAAAAGCAGAGAGTAATTGGAAAAGACACAATACGTTGGCAAGTGGAGAGATTATTAGCTAGAAAGTCTTAAGTTACCACTCCTTTTGGTAAATCAATGTCTATGTTTACATTTAAATGTATTCTCCATAGAGTCTTGACACTTTTCCAACAAATAAAATACCCACTGGAGACACACAAACTCATCAGAGAAAGCTCTGGCTGAATCAGTTGAAGGTGGTAGGGAAAGCACAAAGATGGACATTTTCATGCCCAGGCTGTTACCAGAATGACAGCCTGCAAAACTGGGTGAAATGGATGGACGGTTGGTCAGACGAGGAACTGGTGGCGATCTACCCAGTATCTAAATAGAGCAGTTGCAGATCACTCAGGAAATGACGGTAACGGATAAGAGGTGATGCTAGTGAAGGAGCGTGTGAGCAAGAGAGGGGCCGCAAAGGCTGTGTTCAATCATTATTTAGAGAGCTGAATTAGGAAGAGATTTGGACGGTTACACATTTACTACATGACTGTGAACAGGAACACATCTGCATATAGCTTTCTGGGCATTCATTCACCTGATTGGTTTCCCATTCATTTTCTACACCATGAGCTTCTCTTTATACACCATAGAAAATATCTTCTTTTTCTCAGTCCTTTCTACTACTCATTAACAAATATCTTTTCTTTAAAACAACAAACTATGTGGCTCCTCATCTCCCCCCAGTGGCCAGGGGATGACACCACACATTTGACTGATGTTGGTCAGTTCTGACATTACCACAGGCGTGCTAGATACCATCTACTGGTACTTAGTATCCATTTTTACCTGCTTCTATGCTCTTCCCCTATACTTTAGAGCAGACTGGAAATCTGACTGCATTTCCCAGACTTTCTAGCCACTAGGATCTTGGCTCCCATTTAGGTTCTGCCAATGGAATAAATTCCTGCAGGTTTTCAAAGACAGGAAGAAGCAGAGTCAATCTTCCTGCACTGATGGTAGCTGATCAGACTGCTCTAGAAATGTTGAGGTATGTTGCATTTTCACTAACTAGACACCACATATGTGATATGGAAAGATTATAACACACTCAGTAGCAACCTGCAATTATATGGCCTTGAATAAGTTATTTGTCTTGTTCATTACTCATAGGAAAGCAGTGAATAGCAATAGTACCTGTTGCACAGAGCTTGCTTAAAGACTGTGTGAAGACTTGTCAAGATATTAGCACCTACTGCTGTTCCATATAAACCACTGAGCAGAATGTCCGGCCCAGAGATGTATTCAGTAAGGGTAGCTAACATGGTGAAAATTTGAAGCCAACAGAATATATTTGGCGAAAGAAGAGGTTTGATGTCAGAAGACAGATGACAGTGATGTGACATTTCATAAATTATTTCTTTGGACTTCGTTTATTTAATGTTCTCAACGGAAAGTGGAGGATACAATCAAGGTCACAAGGTTATTTACTAACTGGGATCCTGACTTAGAAAACTCAAAGAACTATACAAATGTGCAGAATTATTCGTGACAGAAGTGCTAAAACAGCTCACAGGAAAGAGTCTAACTGCTACAAATGAAAATCCAGTCAGCTACCATGGGAGAAATAGCCTCCAAACTGGGCTTTGAGGAATGAAGACGTTTTCTTCCCATAAAAAGGGCATATGAAAAGCTACCAGTTTGAACTAAAATATGAAGGTGAGACATGGAAGGGTCAGTATAGAATACATTATTACTTTTCTAACATCTCTGTCTAGCAGTCATGCCACATACACTTTGAGAAACAGTTAAGGAAAGGAATCCTAAGTGAAATCTCCTAATTGGCTTTCTGCATAGTTAACATCGCTTACAGAGAAAAATAGTTACAGGGCAGGATGCATTGAAAAGAGAAGGCTCGTGGGCATGATTATGTAGCCTGTAGAATTTAAGATGCATTCTTCTGTGTTAAAATCAAAAAAAAGAAAAAAGGAAAGCTTCCTGCTAGCAGGAAAATGCCAAGGTGGCTCAGATGAGGAATATTATTCTGTTGCCATGATTCCTATGCTTTTCTCAACAGAAGTTCTGACACAGTTGTACCACTCACTGAAGAGATGAATGACCTCACGTCAGGTGACTCCATTTCCAACCTCTAAGGGGGGATGACAGCAACAGCCAGAGGTTATTTAATGAAAAGGAGCATTATAATTATCATGCTGGTTTAGAGAAGCAGATAAGCAAATTGGCCACAGGCCCATGCACTAAAAATAAATAAATAAATAAATATATTCTGGAGATGACGGGGGCAATTGAAGTCAGTTCGTATTCATGTAGCTCCCGTGGATGTCAAAGACAAATCTGCATCTTTGAAGTAGGTGATTAAGAAGGAGCTACAGTGACTGCTTGGTGCACAGCTTAGCACCTAAAACTGTGCCTCATTTTCGTCTTTAGTGGATTTCCGACAAACGATGCCCATTTCTACCTAATTTAGAATCACGAGCATATATTACCATAGCCTGCTAGTTTTTTATTACAAAATTTAGGAAACTCAACAATTGCACTCTGAAATGGTGTCCTGAACACATTCCATCTGAAAGCTCATATTATTTCAAGAACACAGGGTTGAAAGACATCGCAACCAGGAACGAAACATAGTTATCAACCACACTGCTTTCGAAATAGGGCTTAAGTAATTGAAACAGCACCATTTCTTTTGAAACATGTAGGGAGAGAAATATGAGGTCAATTCATCAGCAAGAAGGCTAGAATGGTAGTGTTGTGGTTGTTATCCCCACCAGTACAATAGAGCAAAAAAGACAGGAGAGCTGAGCTTTTGCACTCTGTCCAGCTGTGGACTGCAATAAGATAATCGACTTGAAAGAATCTCACTCCGGAAAGTAAAAATCTCAACTCTTATGCTTATCATCCATGAAATTTCCCAATTCGACAAAAGCAATCAACACTAAATCACATATGAGAGTCACAGGCGGCTGAACCCTGAGCAGAGGGAGGAGGGCTACTGGGAAAATAATGCAACCACACACTGGATGTGCTCGCTCTGCACTTGATCGTGTGATTAAAATCTGTGCTCTGGAGCCAGGGTTCGGAACTCAGGGCTGCCATTTGGAATATGTGTGACTTTGAGTGAGTGGTGTCACTTACCCTAGCCTCAACTGCCTCCTCTACAGTGTGGAATAATAATTTCATATAAGTATGTTACACACATCGAACACCCACCATGTGAAACCAGAGGGACACAGGAGTCTAGGGTCAATGGGAAAGAAAATGATCAAAGCAGGTTATCCACATAATTTTACATCACTCCAAGGGTATCTGGTGAGAAATATTCAAATCCAAAGACTTGATAAAATAATTAGACACTATAATGGTTAGCTCTATATGTCAATTTCACTGAGCTATGGTACCCAGATGTTTGGTCCGACATCATTGTGGATATCCTGTGAAGATTTATTTTTGATAAAATAAACATTTAAATTGGTAACTGGCTGGGCCTGATGACACACACTTGTAATACCAACACTTGGGAAGCTGAGGTAGGAGGATCATCAGAGTTCAAGACCAGCCTGGACTTCATAGTGAATTCAAAGCCAGCGTGAACTGCAAAGTCAGAACCTGTCTCAAAAAAACAAAAAAAATCAATAAATAGATAAACTTTGAGTAAATCAGACTGCCTTCCATAACATGGGTTGTCCTCATCAAATTAGGAATACCTAATAGAAAAAAAGGGTGATTTCCCTTAGCAAAAAGGAATCCTGCCAACACACGTCATTTGGACTCCAAGTACAGGATGGCCTCTTGAGTCTCCTGCCTGCTGGTCTACCTGGTCACATACTGACTTGCCGGTTTTCTACAACCTTTTCTCATAAGTCCATGTCTCTCTTCTTTCAGCTCTCCTTGTTTTTCTGTTTCTGTCTCTCTTTCTCATGTATTTTCTCTACTATGTTGTATCTGTGTAATATAACACACACACACATACACACACACACAATTTGTTGTCTCTGTTTCTCTGGAGCACCCTAATACAATGGGAAGAGTAAAAAATAAAATTGCCAAAAGTAAGTTAAAATAAGTAAGTACCACTTTGGTAAGTTTTAAAAGAAAACATAGTCATTTCAATGGATGCCATGAAGTCATTTGACAAAATTAAATCCATATAAGCATAATTTTAAGAAAAATTATTTTTGAAACGTTTGGTTTCTTAATATGCTAAGAAGTCATTCACCATCAATTACATTGAGTGATGTACCATTAGAAGCACTCTAGGAATCTTCCTCAATCACTTACTATTGCTTGATAAGCTACAGTCAATGTAATGAACACTGAAAATAAATTAGAAAGAGATAATTTTTAAAATGGATATTGCATACCTAAACAATCCAAAGGGAACTTCTAAAACTTAATAGGAAACTTAGGGGTTCCATTAAGGGATCAAGTGCAAGGAACACATATAAAATTAATAGCAGTTCTGCATACAAAATAGTTATAAGTACAGCACTGAAGAACTTTTACTCAAATGCAAAATGTTTTTGCACAACAGTTCAATGAACATTTATTAAGTTTCTACTAGAGCTCAAAGAACTCTGCTGGACATGCATATTAGTGCTTTTCTCAGTAAATCACTTAACAATTACTTTAATAGATAAGATATTCTTAATAGAAATAATATCTAGTTTCAAAAAACCTCATAATACAATTTCAATAAACATTTTATCAGTATTGTATATAAATTATTTTTTAGCAAATGGTCACTCTTTTCACATTCAACTCCTTAGAGGTAGCGTACTTCTCACTCCATGGATTTTGGACTTAGCCTCTAACTGGTATTTTTAAAAAGTACTTATGGTATTCTTTATAGAAAATTAATGATAACTATTCAGAACATATCTAGCTTATATACCCCTTCCCTAGGGAACTAGGCTAATATTTCAAATTATTTCCAATCACCTCTTTCTCCAATCTAGCAATCATTTTAGTAGATAGCAGTTCTATTCTTCCAGATACACAAGCCAAAACCCTAAAGTCCACCCTAAAAATTTTATTTTAGAGTGGTCTTAAATTAACAGAGAAACTGAGAAGACAGTCTACAGACAGTATATAAAATAAACACAGAGTTTCTCCTATAATCAACACTTTGTATTAGTATGGTGCATTTGTTACAATTAACGAGCCAGTATAGATAAATTATTGATAACTAAAGTCCTTCCTTAATTCACATTTCCTGAGTTTTGCCCAAACATCCTTTTTCTTTTAGTAGTCTTGTTTCACCCAGGATCCTTGTGATTGCAGCAATTTCTGACTTTCTGAGTTCTGGGGACCTCACCAGTTCAGAGGAGCACCAGTCAGGCATTCTGTAGGATGTCCTGCATTTGGGTTTGTCTGGGGTCTTCCTCATGACTAGCAAGGGCTTATGGGATTTGAGACGAAGGACACATCATGTCAGTGGTACTTTCTACCAAGATAATTCATCACCAGTGATGTTAATCTTGACCACCTAGCTGAGGTAGAATTTGCCACGTTTTCATCATAAACATTATTTTTCCTCATTTCATACTGAACTCTTCAGAAAAGAGTCATTATGAAGAATCTACACTTAAGAAGTGGGAGAATCTTCACTTTTAAAGGTATTCTAAACATATTCACCTAACACTTTATGTTCTTTTTTCTTTTTTTTGATGAAAGAAATAGTTCCAGAGTGTCTCATAGTTTCACAGACAGACAGTACTATAAAAGTATTTTTCTAGGGATAAATGCCATACATGTTCAACACGAAAAAAATGGGAAACATCTTTAAGATCACCTAAAACTCACAACCCTGATATAGCAACTACAGTAAATATTCTGAGGTCCTATTTTCAAATCTTCCTATGACTACATTTAAAAAGTGGAAATGATCCTCTACATGCATCACTCTATAACATAGTACCACTGACTCCTGCAAAAAGCTGTTCATGTAATTTTAGACAAAGGGTTTTATTCTTTGTCATTCCAAGTCCTAGCACAGTGTAGCATGAAGTACACTTGGCAAATGTGACCCATGAACTTAGTGACTTCATGAATTTACGAAGCTTCCAAGAAATCATTTAAAGGCAAGGAACCACTTAAAGACAGTATCAGTCTCTTCAGGACAACGAAAGTCACTGGCATAGAAATACTACTTGGGACCTGGGGGAATTGGTTAGCCAGGTAAAGCAGTACGCCCTTTCTAAGAGATAAAGGAGACACTGGCATATAAAGTGTTTTAATACAGTGCCTGTCCTTTAATTTAACTGCAGGGTTTTGTTTATTTATGTTTGTGTGTTTATTTCCTTATGCATTCATTTATTTATTCCTAGGCATACATTCAATTATTGTTCAAAGCTATACGATTTTTATTACCAGACTTTTCTTGTCTCCTGTCTTTTATTCATTCTTAATCATTTTAGAGTTTGTTATACAGCCTTACATTCCCTTCTGCCAAGTCATTTGGACCAAGTGCATTTTAGAATTCAGAAATTTAAAAAGACAACAGAACAAACATACAGCATATCAAGGAACACCACAACAGGATATGGGAAAACACTGTAATCAAACAGCAATATTTTCTGTAGGAAAACATGAATAATCACAGCCAATGAGTGTTTCCTTTTGCATTTCAGTTTTCAATGGTGCCTTGTATGGATCCTTTGTGAAACACTCTCCAAAGGAGTTTTCAATGCCCGCAGCCTCAGTTTATCACAGAGAGGCAGCCAGTTTTTGATTTCTCAGTTTGACAAATTCCCAGAAAAATGCAAGTAATAAAATTCACACTACAAGACCACTTAATATAAACAGCCTTCCTCGTCTGTCCTGTGCCCCTTTTCACACCCTGCCCCCACCCTGGCCTACCTTTACTAGCTCCTTAAGGCCCAACATTAAGTTAATATAGTTGACAGAGTGGTCTCATTTTCGGTCTTTCCTGGGCACAGGCCCCCCCTTCTGCCTTGTAAAGCTGATACTAAAGCTATTCTTACCCAAACCCTTCACTACCAGTACTCAGAAATCAAGTCATATCACCCGCAATCATGATTACCTCTCTTCCCATTTCCTCTCAGCTTCTGACCCCTGAAGATGTTCCTGCTTTCTGGCAAGGCCAGCTAGACATTAAATCATGGATCCTATTTCACCCATCATGTCCTGGTACTATAGTAGGATGACTGCCAGGTTGTCTTAGACTGCATACTACCAGAACAGATGCTTACTTTCATTGTCCTTTTAAGTTAATAATCTATTTATTAAATACTTGGTATATTAGTCAGCTTCATGTTACTATGATGAAATACCTGAGATAATCAACTTATAAACAGAAAATCTTTGTTTTGACTTGCAGTTTCAGAAGTTCCAGTCTAGGATGAGGCAGATGCACTGCTCTGGGCCTGTGGGGAGACTATACATCACGATAGGAGTGCATGGCAGAGTAAACAGTTCACCTCATGGCCAGGAAGCAAACAGAAAGGGGAAGAGAGCTGGGTCCCACTACCCTCCTAGAGGGCACACCCCAGTGACCTGAGGACTTCAAACTAGATCCCACAACATCCTTGAAGTCCAGTGCCTTCCAATTATTCCACACTAGGGAACCAAGTTTTAACACATGGGCCTTTCAGGGACATTCACCAAAACCATGACATTTGGCAATATCTTTTAGTCAGAGGATTCAATTAATCAGGTTCATTTCCCAGGCCTTGTTGGGTAATATTTGGTAGAGGAGGTACATAGTTTATTTCCAAAATAAAATATTCTGTAATGATTTTTTTTCTTTTGTGGGTAATCATTTGTATGACTAACTCTAAAAAAAATGAGAAATCATAATTTGATGCCATTTACTTAGTGACAAATTATCTTTCAGGCATTTTTTTTTTTTTTTTTTTTTGTTTTTTCTCCGGTACCGGGAACCGAACTCACGACCTTGCGCTTGCCAGGCAGGCGCTTTTGCAGCTGAGCTAAATCCCCAGCCCCTCTTTCAGGCATTGAGTTCAATTGTTTAATTGAAATTTCTTTTATGTTCAATATTCTCAGCAGAAAGTCAATGAATCTGTTATGTAAGAAGGTGGCTTAGTGAGTATTTTGCCACTGGGACACAATACCTGACACCCACAACTTAAAGGAGAAGAGAGCTATTTTGGCTTATGGCTTTTAAAGGGTTCACCCATAGTTAGCTGCTTCAAGGCAAGAGGGAGTGGTAGAAGGATCTGAGTAGAGGAAATGCTCACATCGTGGCGACAAGGAAGCAAAGAGTGAAGCAAGAAGCTGGGAAGGGAGATATACCCTTCCAGGTTACATCCTCAGGGATCCACTCTTCTGAACAGACCCCACCTTCTAAATGCAAATCAGCTACAGCATCCCCATAAGCCAATCACCTTCCAGGAGGCTTTGGGAACCATTTTAGATCTAAACTACAACAGATAGTGACCCAACCTTTGTAATTACACCCTGGAATGTCAGCGTCCACCAGGTGGGGTTGTTCCAGGATACTTGTCATCCAGTCCTTTGTTCTCTTCCTTGGTGTATGCTAATTTTAGTGCTTCGTTAAAGTAGTATTCATTGCTTAGCACATTATCTGGACTAGAGTATGCATTTATTAAATAACGGTGAGTGGCTAATATTCACAGTTAATACTAACTGCTATTTGATGAAGGCTTTTAGTACTAGTTAGTTTGCTGGGCTCTAAGCATGAGACAAGCTAAACAAAAACACTGTCAGGGACTCAGTTCCATCATCTTCTCACCCTTCTGATCAAAGGATCTCTGATAGATGCACTGTTTTGTTTTCCTTTGCTTGTCACAAAGGAGGTAATTTGATGTTTGAATTTCTAATAGGCTGCTTTCAGGTGTGTTAACATGACAGCTAGCAAACAGGCATTTTTTAACTTAAGGTCCTGTAATGAATAAAATTCACTTATATCTTCCTACAGTTAGTACAATTAGTACATTTAAAACTATGATAATAATGGGTCTTTCGTCGGTAACAGATGTGATATTAAAAGTGAAAGTCAATCTCTTTTGACTGCTGATGTCTCATAGCAATAGGGAAAATTTCATCTGGTAATTATATTAGAACTATATGATTTATTAGGTGTGGTGGATTGACAACTGGTGGTCAACTTATAACATCCAGCTGAACTGAGTAAGCATGGTGCTGGGCGTGGGAGGCCCACCTGAGGGTTGTTTCTACCAGCATAAGCAGCAGAGCTGAAGAAGAAGACGAAGAAGAAGAAAGGCTGTTGGGAGCTGGTAGAAGCTGTTGGGAGCCTGTTGGAAGTGGAGAGAAGCTGTAAGGAGCTGTTGGTTTTCTTGCAGGAGCTTGTCATGCTGGCTTTCCTGATGAACTCGGTTGTTTTCATCCTCCAAGGAGCTCGGGACCTTGTTGTCACTGACAATGGCTTCGGCTCACTTTGGGGGAGCTCTGGTCCTCACTCTGAGCATTGCTTCCTAGCTCCAGAGAGAAAGATGGTGCACTACTCAGAATCCTGAAGAAGCTTGTCCTGTTGGCTTTTCTTATGGGAACTTGGCTTTCCTGATCATCAGAAGAGCCTTGGACCTCACTGTTGCTGAGGATGACTGTATTACCTTCTGGGGAGCTGTGGTTCTTACTTTGACTGTTGCTTCCTTGCTCCAGTTCAGATCCTTCAGCCTGCTAGCACAGATCCTTCAACCCACTGGCACAGACTTTCTAGCTTCCACCACTGACCTTTGGGCCTTCCCAGCATGGATCCATGAAACAGGCCAACATGAGACATTTTTATGGGCTCTAGGCCTCCCGCTGGACTCATGGGAGGCACTGTTATGGGCTCTAGGTCTTCAGCTGGACTCATACAGCACATTACCGTGGAATCCAGGCTCTCAGCTGGATTCTTTGGTTGTTAGTGTGTGGACAGATTTCCTGCACTCTCTTGTATATGATTCTTTGGGTGGCTATTATAAATAATCTTATAAAATATGTGTCCTGTATTGTATTGTTCCCCTTGCAAAACTCCAAACCACGACATCAGGTGAGTGCAGCTACAAATTCAGTAAGTAATTAGTTGTACCTCCCCATTTTCTGGTTGGGTAATGTGGGGAACTACGACCTCAATTTTCCTCTCTTAAAAGGATAAGCTAGTTTACCAATCCCAATGCTTGTAACCAGAAAGATGAACAGCAGTCATCTCTTGTAGACATCTGAAGTGACTGATAGATGCATGTGACTTCTCCCGCTCAGTCTCCCAGCAGGCTGGAGAGCACAGATTTGGAGAGATAGCTCTCTCATCCTCCAGGGGGCAACTCACTTAAAGGTGAGTGACAGGCTGTTTTGTGGTTGTTGTTGTTGTTGTTCAATGACTTCAGTGCTTCAATGAGGACTCTTTGGGTCTCAAGTGACAAAAGCACAGTTCAAATGAAGAGAAGTGAGCAAAAGGAGGATTTATTGGTTTATACATGCAAACCACAGGTGGGTGGTGACTTCAGTAATGGCTGAAATATCACCTGGACCTTGGGTTAGCGCTGCAACTCATTTGTGCTTCTATCTATGTCCCAGCCTTACTCTCTTTGGGGAATCCAGTCACTGACAGCTGGAAAACTGCATCACAACAGTCACAATAGTTCTGCCACCCAAGAAAAGACGGTCCCTCCCACCCCTGTAACCAAAAATCATATTAGCTCATCTTGGGCCATACTTGCATTTCTTAACCAATCACTTTATTGGCCAATCATTTTTCTGACTTTCTGCTCATCCCTGTGGTCAGAAGGAAGGTTCTCATTTCTCTAATAAAGGAGAAATAGAGAGTAAATGAGAAAGAGCACCATATACACATACCTGTCTACTTATATACATTAAAAATTGTGTTAAAAATGATGTGTGGCATGTATATACTCTAAGTGTATGTGTAGTTAAGAATGTGGAAATTTCTCTGTGAACATGCATGTATATATTACATTTACACACCTATTCACATATTTTCTGTTATTTTCTATATACTAGCTCATGAATATGGATACATGTATATAGTGCATATGTATCTATGACTGTCTCAAAGGTATGAGTGTGGTCTTTTCATGGATATCAATTGCATCCTAAATCATAATTACCCAAGGAGTGCATTTTCTGTCTTATACCCCAGAATGAGTTTAACTCTAGCTGGACTGGCCTATTTATTAGCCCCACATGCCTCTAATTTCCTTCTCTGGAAAATCAGAGCAACATGGAGGCCTGAGCAGTGCCTCAAGGACCCTTGCACATAGGGTGCCATGTCCACACCAGGGGTGCACAGGGAGGAGGATTATTAAAAATGGCCCTGTGTGCTTCACAGGGCAACCAGACCAGAGTGAGGACACTCCAAAATGGCCAAAGTGACAAAAAGCCACAAGATTAGAACTAAAGGTAGTGAATGCAGAGAAAGGTAAGAAATGGATCTACAGAGCACCAGGCAATCAGATTACTAGTGCAGACATTAGAAATTTACTGTGCCTTTTATGCCCTTGGGCCACTAGGATGGATAGGAACTATAGGAAAATGCAGTGAATATTCTGAAATTTTACCTTTGCTCTTTTCTCCAACTCGACATTTTCTCTCTGTCCTATACAAATCCCTCTAAGGATGTATCTCATCTCTTCCAAGAAAGCATCCTGGAATTATTCCAACCCACAGTGAGGTCTGTCCTTCTCATTTAGCACTTGTTCAACCATTATCTTGAGCTTTGGCCTTTGATGGAAAGTTACTGTTTCACACCCAAACTGAGAAACATCACTTCTCCAATCAACAAATGCCCTCATAGGGGCTGGGGATTTAGCTCAGCGGCAAAGCGCCTGCCTGGCAAGCGCAAGGTCGTGAGTTCGGTTCCCGGTACCGGAGAAAAA
>NW_004955423.1:16697027-16712913 GCF_000276665.1 Chinchilla lanigera
AAAAAAAAAAAAAAAACAAAAAAATGCCCTCATGTACTTGGAAAAACAATAAATTATCTTTAAAATGATGAATCCTATAGGCCCACATCAAAGAAGTAATCTTTATTATAGATCATTCACTTGTTTCTTTTTCTAAAGCAGTTTAGTTGAAATTCCTTTTGCTTTATGATTTCACAAATGGGAATATTCAGATTTTAATTAACAATTAAACTGATCGATTTAAAATTTTTGGAACATTTGCATTTAATTGCTCCCAATACACTTATGCAAAATCCAAAGCCCATATTTCCAATATATAAAACCCATTCATTTCAATCTTAGTTACATGTGTACATTTATTTGAATGTGTGGTATGTGCTTTAATTGCCATGAAAGTCAGCTCTATTCCTTAATTGTTACTATAACCACAATTTGGGAAATTCTATTGCAATATCAATATGTTATGCATATCTTTAATTAAGCTAGTGTGGTCTGTCTGTCACAGAAACTGCTCCTAAGTATTCCTATTTAGTCTATTTGAGGCTTTATAACATTCTCATTTTTTAAAGAGGCACACTTCAGCCTCATTAAACTGTTAAGCAATTGAAAACACAGTCCTAAAGTTGGTTGCTGAGCTCCAGAAATCCACTGCGTGTCCATGTAGTATATCTTTGGGCACCCTGTAAAAAGGCACTTTCCCCAAGCACCAGAAATTCTGTGCAACGCCAGCTCTGTAAGGTTCTCTTCTCAGGTCTGACAGAGGCATCTGTCACCCCACTGGTCTCCAGACAGCTCTGCCTGTGGCATCTTATTGACCATGACCTGAAAATAAGCTGTAGGTTGCTTGCCCTGAGCAATGTCTTCACACGAGGTCACATAAAAACAACAACAACAACAACAACAAAATAAACAGAACCACAACACAATGAGTCCATGGTAGGAAACTACAACTAGAACCTAACCTGAAGTTCATTTCCTTTCCTCAATACGGAAAAACATTAATACCTTGAACCAAGTCCTGGGGTAGCTAAATCATCTCTGTGTTCCTACCTGGTGCAATTAATAATTTTAAATGAACAGTTAAAATTTATTTTAAGGAGAAAACAGGCTTCACAGTATAGTGCCAAGGACATATTTTGTTTTGGAAAATCACATGGGTGACATCTGCTTTTCACCATGTCCAAAGCAAATGGATAATACAGTAACTCTGCCACCTTATGATAAGTAGGTTCTCAGTAATCATACCTATTAAATATAGGGGTGCATTATTGATATGAAAATGATATAGCAGGCCAAACTGTAGCATCGAGAGGGTCAAAAATGAGGTAATGGGGCTCAGGGGGAGTTTGGGGTCTGTTGCAGAATCGATATTCCTCAAGTTTTAGCTTGGCAATACCTTGTGGTTGTTATCAGCTCAAACTTGGGTAATAATGATGAATTCTGAGTTCTGGGACCAGCAGAGACCTTCAGAATTCCAGCCCTCATCCAATGAGTTGGTCTCATTTTGCTGCTCCAGACTTTCCTTTGCCCAGGGATCAGAACATCAACTCACACTGGTTCAGAGGGAAGAGGTCAGTGTAAAGAATGGGAAGCAATCACCAACTGCATTGCATTCACATTGTCATTATACAGCGGGAGGTTCGCTATCATAATCCTTAGAGTTTTCACAACATACTCCTTTTTGTGAGTCTGAATTCAAATATTCAGTTTGAAATATATTCAAGATGCCATGATTATCTTTCCTGTGTTCCTTGTAGTTTTACTTTCTGTATGTCCCTTGGAAATGAACTGTTCAAACACCAGATAAGTTGATGATAAAAAGGCACCAGAACTGGAAGTGATTTACTGTATGTGATATCTCTGGGACAAAGTGTTACAGAAGCACAACACTCTCTATACTTCCGGTTGTGCCAATGCAAAGGCCTCAGAACTCATCTGACTTTTAAAAGACAGCCAAAGAATGTGATTTTGATTCTAAGCAGGCCTACTGTCCATAACATCCACTAGATATTAAACCTAATTCTGCTGCTTCTCATTCTGACTTGTTTTAGACAGAACTGAAGAAACATTCTCACTTGCAATCATTTCAGCTCATAAAAGTCAATGTCTAGCCACAGCAAATGTCTGCTACCTGAAGCACTGGGCAATAAAACCATTAGCAGCAGTGATCATGTCTGCAGACGGTCTAGTTCTAGAAAACATGGATGCATGTCTATGTATATTTTTTGAAAATAAACCCTAGAAAGTTTAGTGATTTCTAGAAAGCCACTGAATATACATACTAGGGGAAAGAAAACTTTTGAGAAAACCTTAAGGATCACAGTGTTGAAGTAAGTAGATTAGTGTGATCACCTGACTCCATTCAGCCAATTATGGGCAATTCTCTGGATCAGAAAAAAGTAAAGAGGGCTGTAAGTGTTGGTGCTCAGAAAATGACACCCCACAGTGAAGGCCTTAACTTCCTGCGTTCTATCTCTCACCTATGATTCTCCCTCAAGGCGAACTATGGAAACTAGAACTTCTCTAGGTCATAGAAACCAGAGCTCCTCTTTCCCAAAGCCAGCCAAAAAACTAAAAATAGTACTCCAACTTTCCCCACCTATCTGTGCAAGAGTTGGCTATAAAGATATCCTCTGATCTGTCTTGTTTAATTATAGGTCATTAGCCCCACCCCTCCTTTCAGAAAAGGTCCTGCCCCCTACTTGGAAGGAAAAAATGCTACAACTAAGGTGCCAAGAAAAATCTGAAAAACAGTCTTAGCAATTTTCCCTCCCTTGATTTGTCATAATGAGATCATGCCCTTTTTGTGCAATCATATTGCTACATGGCTGTCTGCAAGCATAAAATGTTATAGGATGTTGGCCATAGCCATTTACGATGGGCAGGAAAGAGATTATCCCCATCTTAACCCTACAGAAGCACATCTGGAAGGTCACCACTAAAGCTATTTGCCCCACAACAATCAATCCATCACCTACCATTTTTGTCATATTACTCTACCTCTTGAAGGTTTGCCATCCTGAGACTGTTATTTAATGCAACCATCTCTGGAAAGTATTGCACCTGAGGCCATTATTTGGAAAGGACCAATGCATAATCATTTGTGAAAACAGAGCACAGACGTGGCAGGCAGTACATAGGGTGAGATTGCCAAAGGCAAAGATTAAATCAATGAGGAGGAAGTAGGAAGTCACCAACTTTTGCCTTCTTTCCTATTTAGCCAAGGACTATTTGGGTTCAGGAGGAAATCTGTCATTCTCTCTAGTGTTCATATGTTGTTTTTAAACTTCCATGCAAATTTTTCAACTTGGCAAGTTATAACATGGGAGTCTTCCGTTCTATCCTACAGAGACCAGAACTAGAGGAAGAACTGCCCTTTCTATGTTATACTTTATGTGAAATGAAATTGCCTACTTCAGTACTTTGGATTGTTTGGGATAGGTTAATAGCCTATTTTTCTTTTTACCTTCTTCTTGCTATTAAATTAGATGGAATGCTTTGTGTAATAATTGGTCCATAATAAGTGGTTAATAAGCATCTTCCCTGGACTCAGTGTATTTGCACCCTTTCACTGTGATATCAACACACAAAAAGTTCAGATAGATACACTTATACTAATAAATAACTAGAATGTGAAGGCCTATGAAATCTCAACAAGGTCAAGAGACTGTACATTGCTGACCTTCCAGAAAGCCATGCTGGTCATGAAGCCTACATTTTTTTTCAGAGGTAATTGCTACTCCCACTTCTATGATGATTCCCTTCACTTTTATCTCTTCTAAGATGTACAAGCTCTTGGCTGTTTTTTGGGAGAGAGAGAGAGAGAGAGAGAGAGAGAGAGAGAGATCTATATGTTTCTAAATTGCTAGGCAATGTCATTTAGTTTTTTCTCTTCCTGTGACTTATAAGTGGAATTACACTATGTGCCTAAGTTCACCATCCAGGTTATCACATACCACCATAGCTGTCTCCACTGCCTGGCATTCCAGGATATATAGATGGCACAATTTCAATCCATTCTCATCCTAATAGATATTTGCATGTATTAGTCACTTTTCTATCACTGGGATAAGATACCCAACACCAACACCACTAGAAGGAAAAGAGGTCTATGTTGGCTCACTTTGTTTAGAAGATTCATTCTATAGTCAGCTGGCTCCACGGAAAAAAAACAGCATGGTGAAAGGGCCTGGGTGGAGGAGAGCTGTTCAACCCATGGCAGACAGGAAGCATCGAGAGAACAGAGGACCAGGAACAAGAGAGCGCCCTTCTGGGTCACGGCTCCAGTGACCACCTCCATCCAGGCCCCACATCCAACAGCACATTCAGTGACAAACTCGTCAAAGGGTAAGGTCACCAATGCATACAGCTCTGCCATGATCCAATCATCTTGCACACACAGGAGAACTGTGTGGGACTTTTTAGATCTAAACCACAATACCGAGTGTTTTCTAGATTCAGGTTTTTATCAACAATAGCCCCACACATGCTGTCTATGTGTCCTCATCCATGGGTTCACAAGTGTCTCTAAGGTAGAGGGGGATGGATGACTGGAAATGCTGCTGAGTCACAAATGCAGATCATCACCTCTCAAGTTCAATAACGTGGAATACTTCAGTTTTCTCAAAGTACTTGTTTCAATTTATACTCCCATCACTAGTGAATGAGAATTCCTACTGTTCCACAGCCTCACCAACACACAGCATCAGCAGACTTCTTAAGTTTTGTCATTCTGGAACAGAGTATAGTGATACCTCTTTGTGCTTTTTAATTTTTTTCCTCTTTGAGGTTTAATTTATAAAGCCTGATTACTAGTGGGTTTGGGAAACTCATTGTATGTGTATTGCCCTGAGTCCAGAATCTTGAAAACTTAAATAGAAATTCTATTAATTGGTCTTGGGTGTTCTGAATGCTTAATGTCATACTGGTAAGTATTGGGGCAACAAAAGAAATCATTCATTGAAAATCAGTATAAAGCTATATCTCATGCCTTGGTCCTGTTTAACCTTTCTAATAACCACTGGGTCTGATGCTGTTGTCTGTGCTTGGAAACTATGGAAATGGAGACAGAGAAGTTATAAAATTTACTCCAAAGTAAACACTCCACTTTAAGTATAATGAAGCAATAGAACTGGAACTCAAACCATATTTATATGTCTCTAAACCCTGAAGTCTTTCGGGAATCATGTTTCCTCCCGAAAATAGTGTGTGCAGTGGCAAAATAATATTCTTAGTTCTTTGGTAATTGTTGCTGCCAAAAACTATATCAAGTGAGGTTCAATGGTAGCCTGTTAAGTATGACTAATTAAATTACTGCATCCCTCGGCCAATTTTTCCTTTAACACTCGAAAATCCAGGTCACAAATATTTAAGAGTCTGTCATAACTGGAAGGATTTCCTTTGTGGGAATAATTTGTGGGACACTTTCATCACGTGTTCATTTTCAGCCTGTGACAAGCATGTGTGAAAAGATGAGCACTCTACTGCAGAGCTACAGAATATGAAATGACAGCTGGAAGTAAAAGTAATAAAAGATGAGAGCAATACAAACTGCTCACTAAGAGACACATCTTTATATAGGTAATCAATTTATTAGGACATGCAACAAATTCAAACAACAGACACTTTAAAAATTAACTTAAACCCAATTAAAGGATAAACATCAAGCAAACCTCCTAGGAATTTATATATTAATGGTGCTCCCCTCCAACTCTAAAAGTCTAGAGAAAAGTCTATAAATCCTGCACATACTGAAATAATTTTCAAATAATAAAATTACCAGAAACAAAGACATAGGGATGACATTGCCCAGAATATTAAGAATAACTCTCAAAACAAGAGTAGCATGCTGTGTATGATTCTCCTCCTCCTCCTCCCCTCCTTCTTCTTCCTCTCCTCCTCCTCTCCCTCCGTCTTCTCCTCCTCCTCCTTCTCCTTCTTCTTCTCCCCCTTCTCCTCCTCCCCCACTCCCCCTCCTCCTCTTTTCTAATATCTTTCCTCTGCAGTTCTGGGGATGCAATCTAGGGTCTTATGCATGCTAAGCAAGTGTTCTATCATCTAGCTATGTCCCAAGCCCTTCCTCTCTAGCAGCTTTATAAAATAACTTTTCAATAAAATCTTCCCCATGATGTGGTGATACGTAGCTTTCTCACCAACAATTTTAAACTTTGTGTCTGTGGATATAAGCCTCACATTTATCCTACACCACAGAAACGGAGAGTCAAAGCAACTTTATTACCTAGTTCTACACTTCTCACATGTTGTGGGGTTCATTATTTTTTACTGTATTTCATGAGACAATTGCTTGCTAGCAAAAGTGCTAGCACAGCATGTACTTTTTAGTTGTCAATACACCACCATCCTCTCTTGAGCCACCAATTGGCTATAAAGATTTAAAGGTTCAGTGATTATAGGATTTAAATGATTTTAACCCCTTTAAATTTGGAAACCCTTTAAATCCCATTATCTCTGCAGCCACTGCGAATTTGAAAATCAGCTTGGCCTTTTCTAGCTCAAGGTCTAAGGATTACAGAGTTTTAAAGAGTGCAAATGCTTTTCTGAAGTTCTATAAAGAGCTGGCCCCAACCAGTCAACCTACAGGAAATAAAGCCAGCCAGTTCCCCAGCTGGTAAGTGCTGATCAGAATTTCTAAATGGAAAGATATGTGTGTTATGCCACAAACCACCAGGAAAACAGGTAATTGCTTCCTTGACTCCATATGGAGCCAGTGAATTGAAAGGTTTGATTTAGGAGAGGCAGCCTATTGTAGACCTAGGTCTGTAAGTGTCTAAGATGAGAAAACAAAAGTTGCTATCAGAGACCCAAAGAAGCTCTCTGGGTAGAGTAATTCAGTGAGCTGGAGGCCATCTTGTTCCAAAGCAAAGCCGTTACCATGGATACCCTCTGAATCCTCTGAGGTCTTACCTCTTGTGTCCTCACATTGATGTATCCATAGTGAGTTCGAAGGGGCCGCCTGTATGTATAGGAGAATGGTATCCACTTGGTTCCGGGTTGTCCAAAGCAGTTTAGTAGCAATGGGAAATTCACTTCATTTACAAGGCGCACAACCAGCAGGAAGAGGAGTGCTGCTATGAAGCTCACCGCAATCACAGATTTTCTCTGCAAACATTAAAAAGAAAAGAATGACTTTTAACTAAAAACAGTCATGGAGGGAGGTTCTTTTTCTTTTCTAAGAAGAAAGGATTTGTCATGTAGGATATTTCACTTGGGGATGGAAAAAAATCACTAGGTGACCAGGCTGGCTTTGTGTGCTGGGCATCTGAGAGTAAGCAAAACAGTATTTGTGGACTTTTCCACTTTGTCTCTACCCTTTTTCACCTCTCTATTTTTCCTGCCACTCCTGTTTGGTTTGGAAAACCCAAGCAAGACACTCCGAACTACAGGAAGCCTTTCCACATTACTCCACCTCCTCCCCACCACCTCTCCACCGGAATAGAGGGAAGAGGACCGTTCCCACACTCAACTTTGAAGGCATATCTGTTGCACTTATTCACCATGTGATTTCTCCTCCATGTAACTGTGAGTTACTGAAGAACTGGGAGGTTCTGCATCGTATTACTGTCTGTATCCCAAGGTCCCTAATACAGTACCTTACATAGTACCAGCACTCAACAAACACTTGAGTGAAATAAATGAATTAATGCATTTTTCTCATCCATGTAGTCCAATATCATTATCATTCATGTTTCTATTTTTGTGTCTAGCACCCTCTATGGGCAGGAAACTCTACCTGTACTGAAAGGGGTGCAAAAGTAAGGTTCGAAATGCTAACAATAAAAGAAGGAAAAATGTGATGCCAAGCAGCATAAGAACGTGTCCCTAGACGTGCTGCTATGAAGTAAAAGCAGGAGCAGCCTCATCTGATTGGGGTGGGAGCAGGTAGAGATGTATTTGAGACTGAGCATGACAAAATGCATGAGTTTTAGATGGTAGAGATGTGTGAGCAGAAGTGACTTTCTAGGTAGAAGAATGAGACAAATGAGGAAAAGCTGGAAGCATAAACTATGTACTTCCTCAGACACCAAGATAAGAAGGCCCCATGGAGTTTCCTACGTGAGGGAAAGTCAAAACAATTGTTTGGGTTGTTTTGTTCTGCTGAACATAGCAGTTGTAAGTTATAATCAAACATCAGTGTTAAAAATACCTTGTAGCAGGGAATGAAGAAAAGTAAGTAGTGACTAGTTGGAAGACTAATCCAGTTGCTCAGGACAGAGGTAATGAGGATGGAAACTAAGACAGAAAAAGGTGAAAAAAGACAGGAGAGGCTCAAATTAGATAAAGGCTTAGAACTGGGCTACCAGTGGGACCTACGTGGCAGATAATAAAATTCAGAGGTGATTGAGACCTTAAGCTTAAGTGACTGCAGTCATCCTGGTCTTCACAGGAGAAACTGAAATGGTGCAAGCAGGATTTCATCAATGACACAAAGAAGATAAAGCCTTTGGTTTTCTAGGCTTGCCGGTTGTCAGGGACTGGCAGTTCATCTTAGTGGAACCATCCTGGAGACAAGAGGAAGGTCCAGAAAGAGCAGAACCGAGCTGAAGACCCAGTGAAGTACTCCATGAAGTTGTGCTTGACTGCCCTGTCCTCTCCACACTGAAGGAAAGCCAGACAACTGTCTGAAAATCACTGAATGGTTGTGGAGTTGTGGTTGTGGTTGTGGTTGTGGTCATGTTTTGTGTTTACCACTTCCTGTGGGATTGGCTTCATTTTCCTCCTCATTGAATCTCCCAAGGAAGAAAAGGAACTCCAAGACAGTCCCTGTATCTTTCCTAGTCTGGGATCACCACCTCTGTGCAGGCTGTAGAACCAGAGTCCAAGTCACAGACATCTGGAGAAAGTCTTCATTCTCACTTGGCTCCTGAAATTTGTGAAATCTGCATTCCTCTGTCTAGCCAGCCTAATTTTCTAATCACCTGAAAGTCCCCTGAGCTCTGCCTCTTTTAAAGCCCTTATCTCACCACTAACTACCACAACCTTTCCTCATTTAACCTTCTAATCATGAAAAACCGTTTTAATTTGCTTCTCTGTGGAATCATTATGTCCACAACGCTGCAATGTGTCAAGGTAACAGCTTAAATAAAGTGATGGATCTTACATGTTTAAAGGGACACAGACCAGAACAGATGGCTAAATAAAAGCAAAGAGACCAATCACCCATTAAGTAAACAGGTAAGGACCTTTTTTTTTTTTCTTTTGCCATCCAGGGCCTTGTTACGAAGCAGCAGCTTGCTTTGAAGGAGACCCAGATGGAACTTGTACTTTTGTCTGTTCCGGAGCCCAGCATGGCTCTCTGGTTCTCTCAGTTGCTGCATCGCCTTGCATGGCTGGGGGTTGGGGGACAAAGGCCTGGGGGAGCTTTCTGAACATGCTGATGGCAAGTAGCAACACTTATACAATACACACACGAGAGGAACAGAAATCAACCATTTTGAGAGAAAATTCAAAACAGAATGAAATCACAGTTGGAAAAGGCTGAGCCCTGGTAATCCATGCCTGCCTCCTACGTCCTGTCAAAGGAAACTAAGAACTGAGCACAGAAGGTGGGGAGCAGCGGAGACAGAAGCCAGGTGCCCATCCTTCTGTGCCCCACCTGGACGTGGGTTCTGCAGTGGGCAGCGGTACTTCTTGCTTAGGTCAGACCTGCTGCCCAACTGCTGTTGTGTTGCCTGGACTGGATTCTTTGCTTTTTTTGCTTAGTGTGAAAATGGTCTCATTGTGCTGATGATGTCTATCTTGAAATTTCACTAGAAATCCATAACTTTAGACTGGACTTATAGCTCAGTGGGAGAGTGTTTGCCTAATACGGACAAGGCCCTGGGCTCAATCCTCAGCGCTGGAAAAAAAAAGTATAACTCTGAGTATATTCTGTGCACCAGAAGATGGCAAGGACAGAACTCAACATAAATGTGCAGTCTCCTAGTAGTCACTTCTGCCAGATGATTACCTTGGGCAATTGCAGTGTCAACCATGAATAAGGCTCTTAGAAGTCTACTCGCAGCAAAGTGGAGAGAGAGGGCAGAAAAAGAGACAGAGAAACAGAAACACATATAGAGACAGACAGAGAATGTGTGTTTGTGGTAGGAATGTAGGAGGTGCAGAAGTGAACAGAGGATTCAGACAAATGAGCTACATGGATATACTCACAGTGGTCAAGTTGCACTTGTTCATTGAGCCTATACCAAGTGCTGAAAAACTGAAGATCAAGTACTGAAAACAGAAATAAAACCATACCAAAAAGACCACCCTTCCAGAGCCACAAGTTAGTGCAGCCAGCAGTAAGCAGAGAAGCACAATTCCATGCGTCAAATGAAGTTAAGGGATATGTGGGATTCCGGAGGAGGACTGGGTCAGGGATTGTGGGAGGGATGATTGTGGGAATGCCCATTTGAGGTGATGGTATTCATACGAAGGGCAGTTAGCAAAATGAAGACAGGAAACATTCCAGGGAGAGGGAAGAGCGATTTCACAGCCCATGAAACGATCAGAAACTTTCATGTCACTTGGTACAAAGGGAACATAGATGGTGTAGTGGGAAATGATGCTAGACAGAGTTCAAATCATGAAACGAAACTAATCAGCCAAATACACTGAGATGCAATTATCTACCCTATCTGTTTTACATTAAGGTAATGAAAGGAAAATGTTTCAAGTGCTACATTTCATAATTCTAAAATACTCTCCACTTTCCTATCAAATGAAAACTGCATTAATCACTTCATTTTATTTGAAATTGCCATTCAATACATCACATTGTCTTGTTTTCTGTTATTTGACTTCTTCCATCAATTAATTGATGCCATTAGTGGCTTGTTCTAGTAACAGTTTTGAATCCATCAAAACTCAGAAAATTAGAAGACTACCTGTTTACATCTACGTTCCAAGTCTCACAATTTGTTTACGGAAGTGATCCCTGCAGCATTTACTGAAGTCATCAGAGCATCCTTTAGACTCCAAACCACCATTAGGTTAGAGAAAAGAGCAGCGCGTCCTTGTCAGTTGATAATGCATAAGACTTGGCCCAACACATTTTCATACTGTGCAAACGTAGACATAAACTTAAAAAACACCCATTCCCCTAAGAGCAGAAACGTGAACATGATGATGATACAATGGATGGAAAATACAAAGTACAGTCCAGGCCCAGCGAGTACTGGACAAACAGAAGATATTGTTTTCTAACTGATAAGTGTTAGTCCTTGATGAATAATAGCCTGTGAGTGAGCACTCATGGGCCCATGGGAAATGTGTAAGAACTACAGGAATCTCTTTCCCAAATACTCCAAGCTGCAAACCCTTGAACTGTTCACTGCAACTCATCCATAGGAGCTCTGGAAGAATGCCATCGTACCCAAATAGACCTGATGAACTGCTTTAAGGAACGTTTCCTCCTGCTTTGTGCTTCGTTTGGGGCAAGTCTGAAGGGGCCTCTAACAGCTGAGACATTTAGAATCTAATCTCCTCTGTGCTGCAAAAATATGCATCACAAATGTGACATCCCAGTTGCTTGCTCTTTAGAGTTAGAACATAGCTTATCAGACTTTATAGCAGAAATGCCTATTTTAAAGTAAGACCTACAAAGAATTCACAATTTGGGGAGAAAACAAAATTGCAGCAATTTGGACTTAGAAAATTTGCAAGCAATATTAACGTATATAGGTGTTTATTCTTTCTAAAAACAGAATTAGTCATTAGCCTCAGAATACAGACATTAACTATGAATCTAGTCAGCTGCTAGATCATTTTTAAATTTGTTTTCTCATAATTGATAAGCAACCATATAAAGTTATATTTTTGTATTTAAAGGATACTATGTAATGAGTTGAAGTAGTTGCTTACAAGGGTAAACAGTGTCAAGTTTCATTTATGTAGTGTCATTTATCCAAAATAAATTGGAAATACAATGTGAACTGGATTATTTATATCAGCGTTCAATCACCTTATACACTAATGAGCTCCTATCATTGCTTATTTGTAATCTTCTCACATATCAGTTCCTCTCCCATGTGAGAAATCATATAATCAATACAGATCTACCATGTGGCATTGGCCAAGCTTCAACTTTGGTACTTCAATTATACAATTAATCTTCTTGCCATTTGTACAAAGATGAGTTAGCAAAGCTCAGAGTATATAAATAAAATCTTCATTTGTTTTGTTTTAGCCATTGAATCAACAATCTGTTTGGATCCTCTTATTAAACTATAGCTAACTCTGGGAAAACCTCACACATTCATGGTAGGGTAGCAGTCAGCAAAGGAGGGTAACAGAACTCTGGGCAGTGCTGGTGGGTTGAGTCTAGGTAGGATCTTACTAGGCTGCTTTGGGCAGAAGAGCTGCTGATGGAATCATTGAGACTACCAAAAAGAATACTGAAAGTCAAATCAGATCAATATGGGAGAAGAAATAGCATGTGAAAATCCACAAAGCTGATAAAAAGAAGAAATGAGATCATGAGAAATCTTGTCTATCCCACCAAAGTGTCTGCACTTATGCCATAGAATCAAAGGTATAAAGATGGATGGGTAAGATCAGGGGTGATTTGGGAAACTTTACTCCAGAAGGCAGTGATGTGACCAGTGATGGAGAGATAGCAAAGCCTTTTCAAGAAAGACAATCTCAAGAACAACAGTGGACCACTTCATCAGGTGTCACTTACAGATACTTAATTTCTTGTATGGAAATAGCAATTACTGCTCTCAGAGATTGGCTTTTCTTCCTGTAGGGGCATCTAGCAGGGAAATAAAGTCAAGATAAAGTTTAAATACGTGAATAATCATCATAGTCTTAACAGAATATTTAATGAATGCTACTAGAGAGAAATACTTCTACAATCCCCATTTCACAGACAAAAAAATAAAAGCTTAGAGAAGTTGAGTGATTTGCTGAAGGTCACAATTCAAGGAAATAATAAAGACGGAATGGATCTCAGATATTCTGACTCCAGAGCCTTTGAATTAACTAAATTATTAATTGTTATTCCTACCAGTGGGCTGCTTTTATGGAACTGGTTCAGAAATTTTAAAAAATGGTACCAGCCCTAAGTAGGTTTTGTAATGCAGTCTGTCAATAAACAAAATACCTAATTCACATGGAAAATTAAGACACTGATGTGAAACATGGTAATTACATTTACTTTGAAATCAGTAATTGTGGACAAATTGAATTCATTTTGCCTAAATCTGGCTTTATTCCCAGTATTAAAAAGACAGCTACAGGGTACTCTTGGTTGACACTCAGGGAAAACACAGCAATTATCTTTCCCCTTCTACTAGAGAATACCAGGTAGCCTTTGCTTTACTGTAGGTAGTTTGTAGGCACCAAGGTGATGGAATGGGTGTGTGTTCTATTCTCAGCTCATGACCCATGACACTTTTATTCAGGGAAGACATCGCTAAACAATAAAATGTTTGGTAGCTTTGTAAGAAAAGAAAAGCGTCAAGGTAATAGAACATCTTCAACGTGGTAATCTATGCTAAGAATCTGTAACACACGTCAACCTGTCACCTTCAGACATGAATACAGTCAATAAGAATTGCAACAAACAAAAACCAAGGAAATAGTGATCTCATGGGCGCCAGAATCATAAATTCTTCTGTGTCACAGCCAGTCCTAGAGAAGAACATAGATGGCCAAAACTTCCCCAAGGATTTTTCCCCAGAGGAAGTTTCCTATCGTTATAAGCATTATGAAGAACTTCAAATTAACATAAGCATTATGAGTTTGTCAGAGGACATAATAAGAGACCACACTGAACTTCCCCGAACCTATGATAAAACCATGATGAAAAATCTCCATGAGTTTTTAAGATGCTGGTATTGCTTATTTTGTGTTTTGAGAAGTGGCTTATGCTTCTCCTGACCAGACAGAGTTTTAAACCACTGCATTATCACATGAAAATAATCACAGCTACATTCGCTGAGTTTGTTTCAGTTCAATTATAAATAAAAAGTTTACTTCATTCTGTCTATCTTTCTCATATTGCCTCAGTGAATGCCTTTTCTTACAGCAGGAGGGAACCCAAGTTCTGCAGAAACACATGATCGTGCTGAAGACTGATGCGGAATATGTACAATGAAGAATCCAACTGCACTGATAGACTGATAGACACTTAAGCCAACAGGTTAGGCCTAATGTTGAAACAGACACAGAGACGGGGGCAGATGGCCCTGAAGAAGTTGTTTTCCTTTTCTTTAGTATTATTATTTTAAAGTGAACACGATCCCATGTCCAAACAATATTAGCACAAACCTTTCACAAATCTTAACTATCTTGTGTATAATTTTTTTTCTTTTTCTCTTCCTTCCTTTCCCCTTTCCCCCATAACAGTTTGTGTTTTTTTTGAAGAGTTTCTTCCCAATTCACAATGTTTATTGCACATTTTAGATCTTACTTACTCGTTCAGTTTCTCACACTAGTGAGACAATACAGTGTGCACACATGTGGGTCTGATTTATTTCATGTATGAGTATGATCTCGAGTTTCATTTTCTTTTGACTAAATCCTCCTACTCCAGGGAAAAAATAGGATCCAGCCACCTGTTGCCCTCGCTCAGCTTCTCCCTCTGATTCCTGGCATTCTGCTGAGGGAAAATGTGCTAACTACCCAGGGGGCATGAATGTAACCAGGTAACCAAACCAGAGGCTCTCCTATCCTCAGCCATCTTGGTCTTTCTTCACTGGTTTTTTCCAGCTGCTGTAAACATCTGCTCTCCTATTTTCACTATTCAAGAGGTAAATTTGCCTCTTAAAACCCAGTTCCTACTTCAAAGTGTTCAGGACACAGGAGCGGAACATAAGCATAAATTCTAATGGTACCTAGTGTCATTAGGAGTCCTGCCCAGAGCCATCACAGTGATGACATGACTTTGACTTTGCTGGGACAATGCTGATGACATCAACCGAAGCCTCTTGTTTTTATGTGAATCTGCATGGCCTTGCATTAGACACCATTTATCTTTTCACACAACTTTCAGACCGAGCACAGTCCAAGAGTCCCCGTCACGAAGTGAAGGAAGAAAGGAAGGATGCTTGCTTGAGAGTCTCCTCTCCCGTCTCTCTCTTTCATGTCCCCCATGTCTCCAGCTTGACCCCTCACTGGTCTCCAGAGGCCCTTTGCCATCTGCATCCAGTGACCTTCGTCACGACCCTGCTCCCTGAACCCTGCGGTTTTCCACCAACCCCATCTCTACAAGTTCAAGCGCTTCCCCCTTCAAGCTGTCTTCATTCCTCCCTGTCTTCCAGTGCACGGATAAAAGTGGGTGCAGTGAGGTGGATGAGGAAGGAGGGAAAAGCGAAGGAAAGGAGGGGCAGTAGGCAGAAGCAGAAAACCCTTGAGGAAGTAACAACACCTGAGAGCCATCGCTCATACAGCGTTACCAAGCATTACATCTCAAATTGAGAAGTAAACACCTGCAGAAAAATGAACGAATGAAGGAAGGACAGAGGGACTACATAGTGTTCTCTTCTAAATATAAGTGCTAAATTATGGGAAAGGCTATCATTTAGGGGAAAATATGCTATTTATAAAGACAGAAATACACATGATTCTTTTCTTTGCTCTTCACTGGGAGATTTCTTTGTAGATTTACTGTGACCGGTGGGAAGGAAGGTTTAGGACTCAGACTGTAAAGCGAAGTCAGAAGACTTGCGTATTTGTTCAACTGGACTTTTCACCAAGAAACTGCTTTGAAGTTCCTGCGAGAACGTGTAAATCTGAATGGCAGTAAACTAGTGAAACTGCTCAGGGCAACATTCTGTATATGGCACATAATGAAAAGAGGTACAAGAATTCGTATTTTTTAAAAAATCAACACTTGTCTGAGGCTGATAACACTTAAGGCTAGAATCTCGTACCGTGGGGTGAGAAATGGTTAACAAAAGAGTGT
>NW_004955423.1:16713013-16860003 GCF_000276665.1 Chinchilla lanigera
TGGTTTTTCTCCGGTACCAGGAACCGAACTCACGACTTTGCGCTTGCCAGGCAAGCGCTTTTGCCGCTGAGCTAAATCCCCAGCCCCAATGGGCCATTTTCTAATGGGAGGGGACCTGTAGCAGTTTGCTTTGTGCTCAGCCGCATCATGTACTATGCCAAGTTTTCTACGGGGTGAGAACAGAGCTTCATCTGGAGCCTACCTTGGGTCTCAGGCTGACCAAGTTACACAAAAGAGTCAGTCTGTGTAATGCTGGCCATGCATCTTAGCCTTTTGTACATCTATTTTCTTATCTAAAACTGGAGAAATGAATAATATCTATTACTTGATTATTAAAAGTTTCAGTGAGTTACTATATATAAAGAGCCCTGCCTGGCAAAGGGAGTGTGCTAAGCGAATTTGACCTTTTAACGTTTCAGCATCTCAACTACTGTAAGACATCATCCACTGACAGTCACACCGTTTTCTACCTACCTATGTTGAGAAAGAAAAATAAGATGGAGAGCCTGAGGAGAGATCTCTGGAAAAAACTGGAACACCAAATACCTATTCCCTTTGAGTCTGAATATTCCAGAAATAAAGCTGCCATTCAGAAAAGCAGACCAAAAGGAGAAAGAGGAAAAATAATCCTCCTTGAGAATGTGAGTCACAAGCTGGTACTTGTGTGGGTTTCTGCTATGTTTACACCACCAGTATGACTTTAAATGATCTCACCTTGGCAGTGGCCCTGGGTGACCATCAGCACGGCCACTGATTTTCTCTGGAAGAATTTAACTTGTTGCAGACTGATAAAGACTGTGAGGTGGTATTGAACATAAGACAGATCCCACACTCAGATAAGTGAAAATGGGTAAAAATATCTCAAAATTCAATGAAATATGGCAGTGTTATCAGTGTAGCTTCAGTCAGCCCCACCATCCTTATCAGCTCTAAGGACAAAGAAAATCCACACTGGTGCCGGGGTTTTTTTTTTAATATTATGCCTCATCCTATGGCCTACAGAAGGCAGAACCACAGGCCCATAAGGAAAGGACAACAGAGAGCCTGGACCTGCCCAGCACATTGGACTTTACCTGTGTCGATTTCCTCTTGGGGAATTTTTCTTCTTCTTGTTGAGGTTGCTCCTGTAAAAAACAGCCCTTCTTTTTCTGAACATGGTGTAGGCTATCTTGCACAGGCAAGTATATCCCACCTCCCATCCCATGAATAGAAAGAAATAAAATGTGGCACCTGTGAGCACCTCTCTAAGGGACACACACTGTCCCTTTGCAGGTCAAAGTTGAACCTGAACAAAAGGATGCATACATATTAAACACTTTTTGCTGTAATGCAGGCAGAATTTTGCCACAGCACAAGTCTCAGGGTGATAATAAATATCAGTGTGCCAAGAACACTTGAATTTCTAAGTAGGACAATTTTCCTATCAATTCTGGATTTAATATTGCATTGGCAGTAATTTGAATTGCTCATACAACATAAAGCATATTAGTTTATTACTTATAGTCTCCGATGCTAGAATAGCAAAGGCAAAAAGATCTCCACTGCTAAACAGGAATTCACAGGCATAAAATCTGTTATCAGAGAGTCTCTGATATCCTTTTTATCACAACACCATCAGTCAAGGCCATATTTCCAGTAGCGTGCTACCCATCCAACTTGAAGGTCCTACAAGCAAGCCAAATTCCGTAGGCACGCCCAACCTGATGAACCTGCACCCCCGCCCAAGTCCTCTGCTCTTCCCCTACACTGGCCCTCTAGGGAGCTGCTGTGAAAGTCACTTTAGAACCCCAAGAATTAAAATCTTAACTATATAACCTGGACCTCCTAATTTTCTTTGACTCTGGTTCCCCATCTGTAAAATCACAGAGACATTATGAAAATTAAATCATGAAGTAATACTGAAAGAGCTCATGTACAACCCAGCATCTGGCAAGCAGTTCACAATCATTAATTTCCTTCTTTTAGTCCATATACCACATTACCTACATATGCTATTCTTCAGGAACTATCTTCTTTCCTTCCCTTTTTCTCTCTCAAGAAAACAGTCTTCAAGACCAAATCCAAATGACATCTGCTCTGTGAAACTGTACTGCCCCTCCACAAAGATTCTAAAGCCCTTTATTCTGACTGAAGTATACTTTGTACCATGCAGTATTTAATTTTCAGTCAGCCTTCACCATTCAAGCAAATTCAGCAAATCTGTAGCTCAACAAGCTCCACCTTTTCCTCAGACAGACATTGCTAATCATAGAACCCTTTCCCCCGAGTCATGATACAACTCCAGAATCCTTCTAACACAAGTTCCAGGCACTACTGGTACCAAATTCACTTATCGTTCAACATCTAGAAATGAGCAGCTTAAGGCTTTGAGGCCATATCTCAATACGTCTGTGCTCCATGTGTCTAGAGGTCCGACTGCTGCCCTCTGCCTATGCCTCAGTTTCCTCATCTATACATCTGCTTGAGAATCCCTGCTGTCTCCTAAATCTAAGGGCATTGTAAAGACGACCAGGAACCTTGATGGGCCAGACTTGGTGTCACCAACAGGGCAAGTTCACCGTGCAGCTCTGCAAAAGGCTCCTTCTCTGGGTCCAGGCACATTTCTCATCACAGAGCTTGGCATGCCTACAGACATTCACGAAACGAGGCCAGTGTCTATGTAATTGAAATAGAAATGGGGTGAGAATTTGTGATCTTTCAACTTGGCAGATAGCAGCTGCCACTTACCAAAGCCTACCTGATTGCAGCTATTTTGCACCTGCTGAGAAAAAGTTTGCAGAAAAAGCGATTATTTCCTTTATTAACCCTTGGCTGAGAGAAAGCCTCTACAGTGAGTTGTACAGAATAGATCGGATTCAGACTCATGTAGAAGAGGAAACTGATGGGTTAACCATACAACTGCCACTAAGGCCTGCTGCTCACGACGGGAACTTTAAATGTGCATTGAGCCAGTCTGCGGCAAACTTGCAATCTTATTGGAAACGGTGCCCATAAAGCAAAAGTCCAGAGAATTTTCATTCTCTGCATATTTCTTAAAAATAAGGGGCAAAAATTCTGTTTGTGTATCTTATATAGGACAGCACGAAGATGAAAATTCCTCTGGAGATTATTTGTTGATTCCCTAAGTCAAATATTCAGATTTATTCAGTCAACATTGTTATGAAAATATACACAAGCTAGTTCCTCAGGAAGGAATTACCAATAACTACTTGTGAAGAAACATAAGCTATTTCCTCAAATTTTAAAAAAAAATAGATTGAGTTGGTAGGAGGCTAGTTTGTGGTACACATTAATATTAAAACTTCAGCTTTGGTACTCGGGACACTCAGTGGGGTCCCACCTTCCTGAGCATTTATTTTTTGCAGAATTAGGTCCCAGTGATTGACTCTGACAACCTCTAGTGCTTATCCCCTCCACCCAGGTACCCTGAACCATGGCTGTGCAGCTTGATTCACTACCGCAGTGACCTACTAGGCTGCGAAATCCTCCAGACCAGGCGGAGGTTTGCTCACTAGTGCCTCACCATTGACAAAAGCAGCCAAGCCAGATCCAGAGGTACCCAAACCTAGGAAGCACGGGAGAATCTGGGAACACATTGGTAGGCCTGAACATAGCCTGCTTACGACTGTCTGTCGCCCCAGGAGCAGCTGAGAGAGACAGGCCATCTCCACACCATCTTCCTTCTCCAGCACCTAACCAACAGTTCACCCAGTGATGCTTGGAAGACATATAATCCACACTCGTTTGAAAACAGCGTTCGCCAAATTCGTTAGGTAATTTTCCAAAGTGTGAAATTGGCCCATATTCTTAACATATTTTGACATTTTCATGAGTTTTATTTTTAGGTGATATGCTGCAAATCAGGCTTTGCTCCTGTTTTGACAATGCCTTTTCTTCCTGAGGAAAATAGACGAGCAGTTCAGCAAGACAGGGCAGCTTTTATCTGCAAAAAATCTGCCTTTCAGCAGAGCAGACAATACGAGCAAAACGGAGGCAAACACACACAATATTTCCTATATGTGAATTGTGCCTCTTTTCTCCCGTGGGATGTGCAAGTGGCAGGATAGTTTATTCCCATGTGGCGCTGATAGCGGGTCTTGAATACTTCTGAATATATCACTTTTATTGCCTTTTATATTGAATTACTGTGAAAGAAAAAATACTTTTGCGAGAATTCAAGATCAAAATACTTTAAGAGCTTTTAGGCTCTACCTCTAGGACATAAAGAACAGCTTAAGAAAACAAATAATTCTGGGAAGGGATAACAGACACCATTCCCAGTGAGAGAGGGCCCCTTCTCTGAAAGGAGACATTATTAACTATGTATGCTGACTTTCAGGGAGACTGTGATTGCTCCCTCTGGGATATAGGCCTTTTGGGCTTGTCCTGCTGCTACAGAACTTGCCCTGCAATGGACAGAATCTGACTGGGTCCTTTTGCTTGGAACGTTTCAGCACTGCCTGGTCCTTCTCAAGTTTGGTTTCTGATCCTTCCTAACAGCATATTTTACTAGAAGTCTCTTCTCAACTGTCCATCCATCATAAGGATTCATGTTCAATATATATCACTTCTTCGTTAGGTAAATTTTAGGTAGATTTCTACTTCTTTCCATATAATCAAGAATTCCACCAATCAAGATGTTATTTCAAGGAAATAAAAAGTCTTTCTTGTAATATGCAAGCTTGAACTCTTTTAGGGAAGACACCTAGAAGGGGTCAAATGGAACTTCCATTTTTAGTTTCTGAAAGAATCTCCACACTGATTTCCACACGTGCACACCCATGTTTACAGAAGCATAATTTATAATAGCAAGATCTTGAAAAGAGGATACACATGTCCATCAACAGATACATGGATAAAGAAAATGTAGTATTTATACACAATGGAATACTACTCTGCTATAAAGAAAGATAAAACTGAGTCATTTTTAGGTAAATGGATGCAACTTGAGGACATAATGTTAAGTGAAATAAGTCAGACACAAGATTAAATATTGCATAATTTCTATACAAATATGTATACAAATAATCAAAATAGAAGACAGATAAATAGGAAGTAGGGAGAAGCTCAAATAATTCAACACATTACCTATTATGTTATCTCAAAAATATTCTAATACATATATACTAGTTTGTTTCATTTATAATACTAGCTTCTCTAAGTTCCCTGCAAAGAAAGCCTTGTGTTATTATTTGTATCTTCTTTGTAGGAGAGAATATTTTTTGTCTGTGTCTTGTGCTGAGTAACTATCTTGAAGATAATGATACACACACCACATTAACTATTATTATTCTTTTATTGTCTTGCTACGAAATTTTGTTTTTTTACAAAATAAAAAATTAAAAATTATTAGATTTTTAATTAAAAAATTGATTCTATGTAAACAAGAATTGCACAAACTAAGATATGTTACTTCAAACCCTTCTCCTCTCAGCTGGCCACCTGTTCACTTTTCAGGTGAGACGGAGCTGTCTGTGTGGTCCAGTCCAAGTGTCTTGGCTTGGCAGAAGAGCCCCTTCATGACCTCACCTCATGATTCGCAGCACCTCACCTCTCAGGCTTCCCAAACCCAGGCCCCCTGCCTTAGCCATCCCAAGGTTCTCATGGTTTTTGCCAAATGCCCTGCTTCCTGATCACCTCGTACCTTGGTACACGTTCAATATCCCCTATTGGAAATGTTTGAGACCACAAGTGTTTCTGATTGTGCAGCTGTGTGGGTTTTGGATTACTTACACAAGACTTCATCAGTTCAGCCGTTCTATTTCAAAAATCCAAAATCTAAACCATTCCAAACTCTAAAGCTTTTTGAGCTTGTTAATGTATGGGTGCCAAAATTTTTAAATTTTACAGCATTTTGGATTTTGAATTTTTGGACTTGGGATGCTCAACCTGTATAGTTTTTATAGGCAAAATTTCAGTTTTGGAGGAAAACTAATCTGTCTTTAGACTCTAGAAAACTTCCCCCTCTTCTCTCATAGCTCCTCTAGCCTTTCTATTGCATCATGAGGAAAAGAAATCCTACTCAGATAGCTGTGGGTGGGTAGATAAGGGGGGTAAAGAGAACAATATATTTAAAGTATTTATTCATAAATACTAGTAAAATCATCCTATAATGGTAATATCATTAAGAAAACACCTGGAATGTTCCTGAAATTGCTCAAAGATAATATGTAGTAATGTGAAGATTCAACAAGACTTGACAAAAACTACATACCAAGGATTATCCTGAGTTTACAGGGTCACCTAGCTATCTACTCCAGTGAATTATAACACCTTGGGGAAAGGGGCACATCTTATACCCTTGTCCATGGAAACTCATTCTGAGCACATATTAGGTATATAAGAAATGCTGGCAAATCAATAAATTGAATGAAGAAAATAATTTGCATTTATTTTTCTTGGTTTCTGACAAAAAGGAGTTGTGAGTGGAAATTGAGATGTTTGTATATCTTTTGGTATTCTGTTTTAATCATTTTCAAGAGGCAGTAGCATCAAAAGAAAGATGATTTGGAAATAAGAGAAATTAGATTCTAATCTCAGCTCCACCCTGGACAAATTAATTCCTCTCTATAGACCTGTTAACTATTAAAACAGAGATCATAAAAGACACCTCCTCACAGATTTATGACCCTTAACTGGTAAAAACTATAAAAATCCCTTCCTTTGTTGGCACATGTTCTGTTCAAGTGTTGACTGATGTTGACAGTCAACTACACTTCATGTTCTTGGTTCATTATTAGTAGGATACTGTCCTGGGTGTTTTGGGTTGCTAAGAGAAGGCATGCTCTGGAAACTGGGTAAAAAGAAAGAGCAAATCAAGTAGGAAAAGCTACAAGAGTTTGAAAACTGACAAAGTGGAAAAAAAGAGTCAACAGAAAAAAAGAAGTCCAAGAAAATATGGACCAACCAGGACCTGAGCAGAGTGACCAAAAGAACATTTCTCAGAAAAAATAGAGAACATCTGAGCTTTTACTGTCTAGTGTTATTGCAGTCCTCAAAATATTTCTTTGCATGAAAGTGATTTTTGTCTTACATGCAAAACACACACACACACTTTCACACTTTCCCCAGCAGTTTTTTGTTCTGTAGGCTCTCATTGTCTTTGCTAAATCTCTCCTCTCTGGACCCTACCCGAGTGGAGTAACCCTGGATGTTATAGAAACCTAGATTCGGTCCCTAGGCAAGCGCACTTTCTCTCTCTGAACTCATCTGGAAAGTGAGAATAGTAACTTGTCCCTTCTCAGACTAAGAGTGAGGGCTGAATAAAGCATGATAATATACATGAAAGAATTCCAAGCACACACTGCACCCCTAACCATACCACTTTCATCAAAGACACTTTTTAAGCTGAAAACACTTAACAAAATCAATATATATGTTGTAGTCAGGGTTTGCAAGGAAGACAATATAGAATACATAATATATAGTGTCACCCAAAGAGTCATATATTGCTATTATTATATAATATTTTTTTTGAGACAGGATCTCACTCTGCAGTTCAGGCCGGCCTTGAACTCACGTTGTAGCCCAGACTGGCCTGGAACTCACAACAATCCTCCTGACTCAGCCTCCTGATTATAGGCATGAGCCACCAGGTCTGACCTTTTTATTTTATAATAGTCACCCAAAGAGTCATATAAAAAAGAGTGCAGGAAATCTGTTCACACACTAAAGACCCAAAGAATCCAGCTGAGGGCCTGGGTGCCACAGCAATGTCCTGCATCAGTCCAGCTAAAGACCTAGAGCCCATCACAATGGCCCCCATGAGTCCAACTGGAGGCCATGACAGTGTCTCACACAAGTCTGTTTAATGGATCTGCACTGGGAAGGCCCAGGTCAGTGGTGCATGCTAGAAAGCCTGTGCCAGGGGATGAAGGAGCTGTGCTAGCAAGATGAGGGATGTGCACTGGAGCCAGGAAGCAACACTCAAAGTAAGAACCCGAGCTCCCCCAAAAAGTACCACAGCCCTTATCAGTGACAACAAGGTCCTGAGTTCCTCCGATAATGAGAACAGCTGAGTCTATATCAGGAATGCCAGCATGACAAGCTTCTCCAGGAGACTGAGCAGTGCACCATCTTCCCCTCTGGAGCCAGGAAGCCATGCTCAAAGTAAGGACCAGAGCTCCCCTAAAGTGAACTGTAGCCATTCTCAGTGACAACAAGGTCCTGAGCTCCTTCAGGGATGAGAACAGTTGAGATAATAACAGGAAAGCCAGCATGACAATCTCCTCCAGAAGAACCAACAGCAGTAGCAGAAACAACAGCTCCCAACAGCACCACTTATTTTTCTCCAGTTCTCCTTTTTATTTTGTTGGTAAAAATCCTCAGGAGGGCCCTCCACACCCAGCACCACGCTGACTCAGCTCAGCTGAGTGTTACAAGTTGCTAACCAGTTGTTAGTCCACCATAATATGCAACTGGGCATGGTGGCACACATCTGTCATCCCAGCATGCTGGGAGACTGAGGCTGGAGGATCACAAGTTTGAGCCCAGTCTGGAACATCTAGAAACCAAGTGAGATACAACACTGTCTCAAAATAACAAATGAATTCCTCCAAACAGTACAAGCATATAAGTGGTCAAGTCTGTATCTACAAGCCTTTTTTCTCGTGAAGGCTCTTGTGCCGCATAAACTCTAAATTAAATAAACCCATATATTTTTCTCCTATTGATCTGCCTTACATCAATATAATTTTCAGGTGCAACAGGAAAAAACCTCGAAGGGGTGGAGATAAATTTGTATCTTCCTTACATAGTGACTCCCATTAAATGTCTATTTTATTCTCTACTCCCTTTCTCTGTTTATCCTTCAATCATGATGGAAATAAGTTATAAATGTAGAGACTCAGTTGAACAGAAGTAGGCACACACACACACATGTGCGCACACACGTGGACATGTAGACTCAAGCAGCCTACCTACACTGAACGCAGTAGTACTGAAGTCCAACATCTCCAAATAAAGAATATTACAGTTGGTAGAACGTTCAGAGCTTTTGACTGCAAAGGACCATGCTAGTAGCACCCTGAAATACAACCCCTCGGTTCTTCAGTTTGAAAAATCCTCAAGAAGCTCTTTGAAATCAAAGAATATACCTATTTTTGGTAGATCCCTGGCGAGGGAAAAAAATAAAATCTCATAAGGAAAAAAATCTCAATAAAGACTTCTAGACAGAAAAAAAATACTTTCATTACTTTGCAAGAATTCTTAGCAGAGCTCTTCTGAGTAGCATGGCATGGGGCAGCTGCCAGAAAGAAGAATCAGATGATAACAAAAGAAAACACCAACGAATTACTGTATTCCATAACTGGATCATCTTTTAACAAGCTTAACATCTTCCTTTCCTCGTCACAAATTATGAAAATTTGAATTACCCTACTACCTAAAAGGTGAGCAAAATATATAACACAAATAGACACTTCCCAGGATATTTTGCTTTCATAGGGTGATAGACAAGCGCATTAACTCCACATACATTACATGCCTAAATACACAAGCTAACAACACGCTATACCACACACCCATCACTCTGCCTCCTTAAGTAGGTTGACCTTGACCTTCAAAGCCCTTGAAATGCAAAAAAAACTTACTCTTTTCTGACATTTATGAGTGTCTTTTCTGCTTGACTGCCTTTTACTGCCTGGAAATAATAGTGAAAGCATTGTGGACCAAACCTGCTATAAACATTGACAAATAACAGGAAAGGCAGACAGTTTTATTCCAGGCAGGTGAAAGCCAATCTAATCAAATCTAATTCTCTCTCTTTCTGTGAGCCTACCACTATGTTCAATTTATTTTTTGATTAGAAGTGCAATATGATAGTACTCTGTGGTACTAGAGTTAAACGATACTGAGGTTTACATTTTCCCTACAAACAATTCTGATGAAACAATAGATTATTAAGCAGTGTTTTTTTAAAGAAGAAAAAACATACTCTTGTAGTAAAGATAAGTTTTAAGAGGGCTCCCAGGGAAACTTTTCTCAGTGGTTTTTTTGACTTTGAAAAGGTACCAACTATTTCTATTGTAGTCAATAATAATATATTCCTAAGAGAAAAGTGTTCCTGGGTCCTGAGCTTCAGAAATTTTAAGAAAAAGAGCTTTGGAAAGTATGTACTGACTAATGGCAGGAAAGATGTGACATTACGTGCATTTAAATTCAGAATAATGGGAACAATGAGACTTGTGACTGGAGAACGGTTCGCAATTTCGTTAGCAAGGCACAAAGCGCCATTTTCTTTTCATTGCACAAATGTACAGTCCCTCATCAAAACAGAGCTTTCTCAGTGAGCATGAAGCAAGACGATGCACCCCCAAATGGATTTCCATAAGTGACCAATTTGCCTTCCCCTTAAACATTTCCATTGAGCAGGAAACCACATTTTTCCTACTCCTCAATGATGGTACAAAGCAAACCACATTCACCAAAGCACACGCACAGACTTTCACTTGCTGCATGTAAGTTATCAGGCACCGGCACCCTAGCACATTACAAATAAGAAATGTACGGAAGGTCCTATCTGAATTAAAAAGAAAAAGCTACTAGTTTGCTTTACCTTCAAGTTGCCCCCAGAACATGACCCTCAGGTCAGACTAGGAAAGCTCCTTTGGTACGTTGGGATTTCAGCAAGATGTTTCAGTGTTTCCTGTACTGACCTTGCAAATGGTATGAAGAGTGGCAGCTATGCTACAGAAGAAAGAACCCCTGACCCTGCTGTCTTTTGGCCTTGGTTATAGTCTGAAGTCTTTCTACTCTGCTGGTTTTTCTGTTAACGAGCAAGGTGACTATGGGCTCTTTTGAACTCAGTTTGCTCCTGTCCAAAATCAGGAGAGAGGACAAATGATCTAATAGTTTCTTAACCACTTCTAGCCCCATGGAAATTTATGTAGAATGATCACAAATACAACAGGCTGCTGTAAGGGGAGAAAAGGACACTAGAGGCATCTGTCAGAACATCCACATTTTCACTGTGAGCAACTCCGGCTGTCAAATCTGCAAAAGACAGCACCGCAACAAGAGCTTTATTGATTAGATCAGTATTTGAAAAAAACTGCAGTGTGGTAGAAAGATGGGTAAAAAACATTACAGTCGCATTTTACATTGATAAGTAGGATAGGTTATAAATCCAATTTTTAAAAATGTCCAAATCCTTGCGATAAGAGAGAGGTGGCAATATTTCCTTAATGGTGGTTGAGAAAATAATAAAGCCCCAGGGTTTTAGTTGACCAGGAAGTGCACATTGATGACACAGGTGCTAAAGAAAATAATTAATCTAGGGGACTAGGGATTAAGCTGGAGTGATTAACTGTCAAAGAAGAAAGCATTTGCATGTTCATTTTTGTGTAGGAGATAAAAATATGTCCACCAAATGGAACTTCAAGGAGATGAATTTTGACTTCATATGAGTAACTATGTTTCACATATCAGAAGGGTATTTACAGGGTTCCAGGCATGACTGAGGTGTGGGGCATAGAAACCACCCAGACCCACCCTCCAAGGAGCCCATAGTCCAGTAATAAATGCACTATTTTGAGAGGAAGTTAACACTTCCAAGGGGGAAGTCATGAAGTAAGACTTACTACTAACTTTCAGAGAAAGGGAAATCCTACTTGGGATGAGTAGCTCAATTTAACCTCTTTTAAACTTTAATTTTAGGTTGCTGGTCCATGGGGAACAAGACACTTCCTTTAAACTTGCATACAGTGATCCAATGTGTATAGGTCAGGACTTCAGTCACAAGAATTTAAATAAAAAGAAAAGGAGCCCTGGTTATCAATTCATTCTTTCTTTCAACAAAGATTTCTTTGGGGCATCCTCACCCCTGCTTTGAGCAGGTCTGTCCTTGAGATGCAGAAAGCTCACAGGTTTCTCATGAACACTCCTCACTACCTGAGTATATCAGGACATCATTTCCTATTGTACTGAAGCCACTGCTTTTAGGGAAATAATTCTAAATTGGGACTGAGAATGCTCCACCCTCCTATGAGATGGAGCCTCAGCAACCGCCCATTTTTAATGTGGCTGTCAGAATATTAAGTTTCCGAGAAGGTTCACTGCTCATTACTGGTGAGGGCAATGTTTTACGACAGGCTACAATGAATACAAATCCCAAGAATTATCTTGGAGGATTCTCAAAACAATACTGCAAGCTTCTCTCAGAGACGTGGCTAAGTCTTCTGGCTATAAATCTCGCCCAACAACACCGCTTATTCAGTTTAAGGCTGCAAGCCCGAGAGAGCTTAATGAGATGAGTTGTCCACTCGTCAGGGAAAAAACACAAGATCTATCCTATATTATTTCATCTTCTGGTTCAATCGTTAGAAGTGTTATCTAATGTGACATTCACACATTATTGAAGATACTCAAGGAACAAATTGCTCATCACTAATCAGCAGATCATTTTCCATTTTTTGTGAGACTCTAAAATTAATGATGCCCTCCTATTTTTATTAAATCTTTTTTAAAAAAACAAGTTAAATAAGAAATTGAACAGGGAACAGTAAGTACTACTCTCCTTTATTTCTCTCTCTCTCTCTGTCTCTCTCATTCTCTTTACAATTTGATGCTTCTCCCTAAGCTAACCAATTCCAACCAGTGTTAGAAAGAGGCTTAAGGAGCAGCAACTTATTTTGCTTCGGTTCGTTAGATCTCTGACAAGCAACTTGCTCCTTCAGGATCCAAAACGTTCTTTTCCCACTTGATTCTTTCATGTCTGTTATTCCTCTTTAACTTAGGGTTGCAACACACTGTGATGCTATTGCCAAGCTGCTAATTGGGTCCCGGGGACTGTCCTTGCTGGCCTGGGGCAGCGAGCCACAATGAGCTGGCTGGGCTCCAGGTTTTTGCCAGCATCTGGCCTGGGAGGGTCCCTGTCACTGCCGCGGGCTGTCCCTCCGCTGGGGGGTGGGGGTGGCAATGGCCCTGGGGCACTGCAGTCCCCATCAACCCACATCTCCCTACTGCTGGGGATTTTAATTAAGAAAGTCTTTCAGCATGCCACTGTAAAATATTGAAGAAATCTCATCAGAAAGAAGCCAGGCTTTCTGAAAATAAAACTTTTAGCATCCCCCAGGAACTCCTTTTATTTCCAAGTAAGATGGTCACTTAATGCATCTCCCTGTTCTTTTCCTGCTGAACACATGCCACCCTCCTGGGCTATTATTCTCCACGCCCTCTGTAAACTTCACCCTTAGTAATTGAAAGGTTACTTCCTCCTGACATTTCTCAGGTGGACCTTTCAAACTTCAGCCATGGGTGGTGGGTAAAACGATGCTGCTTCGGCACCACACCATGGTTAGTAGCTTGGGCCGGGCACCTGTGTGATCCATGCGCCCCATCTGACTCGCACACAGCTGTCCCCTTCTCAGAAGCCACCTTCCTTCAGGAACACACGCTGTCTGCTCATTCTTCAAGGCGAGACAGAAAGCGGGAATGCCTGGGCAGCCCCAGGAGGACAGAAGAAGCAGCATGCTGCCAGTCACAAAGGACCTAGACTTGGAATAAATGCGGAGATAGCTGTGGAAGGAGAGGGAAGCAAGCCCAGTTTAGCTGACACTGGGACCAACAGGTCCTGGGTTCTGGACCCGGAACTATTACTCATGGCCTGTGGCACATCTCTGAGCCTGTTTCCTCTGCTGTAGGGTAATACCTGTCTCAAAGAACAGCTATAGAAACTGGATTAATCCAGGGTTTTGGTTTCAGGAACCCCAGAGAGCCCTCATTTTTAGCTCTGGTAAAAATACATATATACATACATGCATGCATACATACATACACACAACAAAACGAAATGGCTAAATGAATAATGAGACATTCCTTTCCTGGGTGCAGTTTAACAGAATGAGGTAGATCTATGTTTTATTATGCAGTGATATCCAAGACATAATATGAGAAGAAAGATTTAGACTAGATTAAACATAGTATATTACTGCTAATGTTGAAAAAAATCTATGAAGTAATATTGTACTTTCTGAACAGATTTACCTCCAGGTAAACACATGGAAAAATCTCTGAACACACAGTATTCATGGGAGAGGAAGAGGAAGTGCTGCTCAAGGGGAATTTTTACTTTTATAGGTAATATTTTCTTATAAAATAATGTCTTTATTAAATATGTAATGACTAGTTCTTGTAAAAGTGCAGTGTTATGAGATAATGTGTGCAAAATTTACTCAAAATAGACAATGTTGGGAACATGATAAGCACTTTTCCTATTAACTCTCCTTAGGTCAAATCCCAGTCATTTTCCCTGTGAATAAGGCAGGCAAAGCGACTCACTCCTGCGCCAGCTCTTTTTGTCTGCCACCACTAGCATCAGGAAAGCACTCTTCAGAACCTGGAGTACACTGTCACCTACATCACAGTGTAGATAGCCAAACAGTAAATGAGGCGGTCTCAAGGTTGACCCTAACAGAAGACTCTTTGCTCAATGCCTGTTGATTAAATCCTTTGTTAACTGTTGTGCCTCAAAGTATAAGACCTAAAGCTCTTTGGGGATGATTTCTACATGTGCTTCATTGAGACTAATTCAATGAGGTTGGATTGATCCAGTGTTTCCCAACTGTTTTTTTTGCATCTCTCTCTCTCTCCAGACAATGCCTCTTTGGTCTGTTTTCCTAATCATTCCATTCACAGAATTTAGTCACCACCCCTGTTGAGAACCCCTTGATTGGTGCTCACTATTCCCTACAATGAACTGGGTACTGGTTAAAACCTGTTTTGTTTTTTGGTTTTTTTTTGGTTTTTCTCCGGTACCGGGAACCGAACTCACGACCTTGCACTTGCCAGATAGGCGCTTTTGCCGCTGAGCTAAATCCCAGCCCCTTTTTTTTGTTTTGTTTTTTGTTTTTTTTTTTGGTTAGTTGGTTAAAACCTGAAGTAACATAGTTAAACTCCAAAAGCAGAGGAGTAATGCAAGCATAGAGAAGCCAAAAACTTATTCTAGACTCCACAAATACAAGCGCCAGAGCCAGGATCCCAACCCAGACAGTCTGACTTCCGTTTGTGAGCGTGACCATGGCCTTATGCTGCCTCAAAGAAAATGTGCCTGGAAATACCTGAGAGAAATACCTTGTATCTCAGAGAAACAGAGATCAATGGAGTTTATCCCAAACGAAACTGTCAGCTTCTGGTGGTGTTTGTAGCAAATAGAAGTTGAGATTAAAAGGTAACACACCAGAGTGAAAGGAACACAAGGTCTTCTAAACATAGGTTTCAGGAACACAAGTGGGAAGAAAGAACAAACCTGCTTTTATTGGAGTTTATGGCAATGGAAATAGCTTCTTAGACAAGACGAGAATATACAATAGCACAGGACTGAATGCCACATACAAAAATCAGATTTTTGAGCCACACATGTCATGTACCAAGTGAGCACAGGAAGTATTGTTTTCTGTTCCCTGTAACTGAAGCTGGGTCAGTTCGTATCTTTCCAACCACAGGGCCCAGGACTCCCAAAATAGTGCTTTCTTCCTGGCTGTACCCACCGCCTGCCTTTTGCATTCCCAGAGTCTGACTCACATGACTGTGCCCATGGACGGTCCTTCTCTTTTATCAACCAATGGGAAGCTATTTTTGAGGGCTGGTCTACTTTAATTGGTTCACATTCTCACCATCAGAGCAGCTCATATCATGTCCCTTTCTTAAAATCCAGACTACCCAGCCAGATCTGCTCTCCCTCTCTCCTTAGATTCCACAGCATTTGGTGTGCAACTCCGCATCAGAATCTCTTTGTGGGTAGGGCTGACTCAATTCTGTGTGCCATTCCTTCTCTAACTCCACAAATCCCTTTCCCCAGGGCCCACCCTATACTGTGTTTTCCCCATGAGTATCCGTTTGGGAGACTACTGTCTGACATGATCTGCTGTTCAGAATGTGCATGTTAAGAATACATGGTGGGTGTAGGCACTGCTTTGTTTACTGTGCAGGGAAAGCCTGGCCCACTGGATTTTAAAAAGTTACCATGGATGTAACACTAGAATCAATAACCTAATCAACATTTCAGCACCAAAATCCCAGAGTGATTCTTCCATTGTGATTTTTTTCCTTTCTCCTAAACCTTCTAGACACACAGTCATAGTTTAGGCCACAGGCTGTACAGGTAGCAGATTAAAATCCTGGTAAGCAGAATAATCTGCCCATCCATCCAATAGTGATCATTCTCCCCAAATGCGGCAGGGTGTGATTTCCTATGCCATTTCCCAGGCAGGCAGTAGAGGGCAAGCAAGAAGAGTGTGACTCTCTGGAGTGGCTGGCGTCTGCTGATCCCAGTTCTACCATGCACAAACTATATGAGCTTGGACAAATGACTTCACTTTATGCCTCAATTTCTTCATTGTTGAAATGGGATTAAGAACACTTTCCCACCTCAGAGTCTGTTGGTTATCATAGTAATTAAACATGGCACACAGAACAATGTTATTAGCTGCACTATATTTGCAAAAGTGTATATCGTTAGAAAAGAAGGCACTAGCACATGCTCCTTATGTGTACGTAGTGTGAAAAAGGACACACCCACCCTATGGATTAACTTAAAGTGCTTCAGCTCTCTGGAAATCAATGCCACATTTATCACATGACAGTCATCAAGTGGGCTTGCTTTCATAATGACTGCTATTTGGGTTTTAAAGATGATGGACTCATTCTTTAATTAACCTGCTGCTATAAGAGGATCTTAAATCAACCATTCATCTTCTAAACAGATGAGCATCTCATAACTGCTAAAACAAATCCAAAATAATTGCCACTACTGGAGAAGTGGGAGGGGGCTCCAGTTTATTGTGACCATACAATTCCATTTCGGATGGGATTTATGCTCTCTCCTCTATGCTGGTGGCAAAGACAAAGCAGAAAAATAACCTGCAACTGACACAAAGGAAACTTACAAATGACTTCCACGGTCCTTATTCTCTTAACTGAGCGAGTTATCTCCACAATGATGTAGACTGCAGCTATGCCTGACTTCCCAGGCAAACGTGTACTATGGCCACTTGTGAGAGACGTAATGATTCCATCTTAGAGTGCTTGGGAGAAACAAGGATGTGCGAGCACTGCCCTCCAGGCTGGCTCCATTTCCCAAGGCCTGGCTGCCCACTGGGTCCTCTCAGCTCACAAAGTCAGGAAGGCCAAGCCAGCTCTGGTTAACTAACTTCACTTCTTTTTAAAGAAAAAGTATTGATTCCTTCCTACAACCTTTTCTGGCAAGACTAGAAGACCAGAATTTAGAGTAGATGAAAGTACAGATGCTTTTTATTATAAATTATCTTACTGGGATTTTCTGTAGGTCATTGGCAGTAGACTATATCTTACTGAATCTTTTATCAATAATCACCCATCTACCCTTTCCCAATTTTCCAAACAATAGAGGTGAGGAGAAACTATGTTACTTTCAGTTAAATGACAAGGTGCTCAGGTTCCCACAGTCCCTTTTCCCCGTACACCCACAAGTGAGGCAGCCATCCTGGGGCTCAGGTTAGAGCTCTTCCAGCTCCAAGCCAGTTTGGACTTCCCAGTTCCCAGCCGGTTCGGCGCAAGTATTGCCACAACATCAGTGGCTTCGTGGTGACAACTGGGAGGACACATTGCTGTGACTCATTTCAGCTACAAAGAGAAGAAAGTTGCCCAACACTGCGAGCAGGAATTGCCATCAAACTCCCTTCTCAGGACTCCTGTGGACCTGGGAACATGGAGAAATAAAGGTCAGGAGAAGGCCTGGGCTGGTCTCTCTCCTCTCACTTTTGTCTCCATGATGGAACAGAGAGCGGCTGGAGAGGCCTGTTGTTGGACACGACTGATCCTGGGAGGTGGAAAATAGATCAGACGAAGCTGATGGCCGCCCTTCTAGCAGAATGTCCTCTGAGGTATCGTGCCTGTATGTGTTTGTCTAGTTCTCCCTCTCTCCGCTTCCCTCCCTCCCTATCTACTTGCTGCGGTAAGGGTGTCCGTGCATGTGTCCCTTTCTGTGCTTCTGTCTCTCACTCTGTATGCACCTTCTTGTCTCTCTTTGCTCTGTGCATCCCTTCCTTCCGGTAGGTCAGGGCTGCACGATGACTTTCATGGTCCAGAGCACCTCTGCTTTCTGGAGCGCCTTCCTCCACAGGACAAAAACAAACACATATGCATTGATATAAGGCAACTACAACCCAGGTTGCATTCATTATTGAATATGCATTATTATTATTATTATTATTGTTATTGTGTTTCTTTTTTCTTGTGATTAAAAAAATACATTGTGGAACTTAAAAACTGTAGGAACTGAGACTATGATGCCTCCCTGATAAGCCACACACACACACACACACACACACACACTCACACACACACACACACACACAACCAACCTCTCTCCAGAACACTGGCCTACAGTCCCAGTCTAGAAAAGTATAGGAAAAGTCATTTAATACATTTCTATTCTGTTTGGGGCTAATGTTATTATTTCCCCACACATTCTTTTATATCGCAGAGGTTAGAGTGGTAACCTTTTTCCCTTATGTTGAAATGTTCAAACCCAAGTTTCTGGTTAGAGATTCAGGATAGAAATACGTTAAATGCATGCTCCTGTGTACTTTAGTTATAGGTTATGAGTAAGGAGTTCCCCACCTGGCCAACTTGAGACTGCTTGTTTGATATGCAGTTAAAGATCCCAGAAGGAAACTGATGTTCCTTTGTCTTGTTTCTCATCTCTCTTATCCAAAGAGGTACCAGGATGCAGGGAGCAGGACTGCATGGTCATCCACCTGCCCATCCACAAACCCACGCTAGCGCTCCATTTTGACATGAGCTGTCTATCACCATTTTTCTGCAGATGCCTTAGCAGCTCTTATTTATTTATTTATTTATTTATTATTTATTTATTAAGCTTGACTTGTCTGGTTAGAGGATTGGCAGGAAAATGGCACATGGTGTGAGTCATAGCAATTAGATATGATCACCTTTACATGAGAAATCTTAACAACAGTTATCCTCCAACCCTAACCACCATCCACATTCTATCCTCAAGAGATAGTTTGTAGGTTTGATATTTGGTTCTTTTAACTTGTTTCCATAATAGTCCTAATTAAAAAGTCTCCCCTCCAAAAAATCCCCAAGCTTTTTGCTAACTCCCCGGGAAATAGAATGAAATGAAATTGATTTTTCTTCTTTATCAGCAAAGCTTGTAAATTGAAGGCACAAATCCCAGGAAGCCAGCACATTAAATTTATCTTAATGTTGCTAATTGGACCAAAAATGTCCTTTTTTGCTTATTAGAGCTTTGAAAAACAAGTAAATCCCACCTGTTCAATCATACTTTATTATCTATTCCCCTTGGCCCCAGTAGAATAGAAAAAACTCCAATGCGTTCTTTAAAAGAGACTCCTTACCTTTAGAATAATTGTTTTTGGCTGTTTCTGGCCCCAAGCTTTCCCTTTTTCACCTTCTGCTTACAGTGATGAATTCTCCTTATTTGTTTTTATTTGTTAATGGATTTCCTCCTTTAATCCTTTGGTGTTACCAACATACATTTACCTTCTAATTCCCGTCTGATCTCAGAGACTTATGAACAATTCACTTTATCTAAGACCACAGGAAAAAATTAAAATTATAAATCTCATAGTGGTAATACTTTAAAGCATACATTTCTGTCCTTTCAACATCCTTGCACATCTAACTCAGTTCTCTGGCCTTTCCATTGGTCTAAACCAACCATAAAATTTTCATCTTCCAATAATCAAGGGCACAGAAAAGATGAATAACAAAGACATGGGATTCCTAATAACATATTCATGAAGATTCCTTCATAGGCACATTTACGTGAAGTCTGTAAGTTAGGTTCAATCTGTGAAATTTCCAAACAATTTGAATTCCACCAGCTAAAGAGAAGGCACCAAAATATTTATTTATTGGATAGATATGATCATAATTATTCAGAGAAATTCAGTTTGGGAGGCACAAATAAAAGGAACCATTGAAAATCCTAAGGCAAGTGACTGTATTTTCATTCCCTCCCTCCCACGCCAGAGTCCCTGAAGAAGCACAGAAATGTTGGGACAAATGGAGCTCTGTTGCCTGGAAAGATTCCAATCATTTAAAGCCACTATAAGATATATAAAGTTAGCCCCTCAAACTTAAACTTAAGCAGGAAATCAACAGGGGCAAGACATAGAGAAATACAGTTGTACCAGCCAGGCCAGATTTTCCTTTTATTTCTAATTTCAAAAAAATGTAGCAGTCCTGACCCACTGTGCCTGTACCAAGTTGATGAGACAAAAGACACCAACGGGATTGTGGCTCTGCTCAGACCTGCAGAAGACTTTCAGTGAGTTCTAGTTCTAAACATGCCTGAGAATGTCTGAGTTTATTTAAATACAAAGGCTCTATTACAATATTAAATAAAGAAAATGAGTTATAACCAGTGCAGCTGACAAAGTAATGCATGAAAGTTCATTGTGAATTAAAAAGTGTAATTTCCTCTTTTGAAATAAAAAATAAACTTTTGACACATCAGAAAAAAAATAATACCATAGGAAAAAAGCTCAGAGGAGAGGCTAAATCATACCACACTGATCTGGAACACTCTTGGGAATATAGAGGCTCAGAGATCCCTGGGGTATGGGATAGGGGTAAGTGGGAGACCCAAGGAGGAACGGACTACTCCTACAGATTTCAGAGAGTGGTTTCTCCATAAGGTGGTCTTGCAAGAATGAGTGCTGTATTTAAAAAAAAAAAATAGTGTAAGGATATAGGGAAGCTCTTAGAACAAGCATAGGAAAGATTTCCCTAATGTATGAGTCAGTTTCCCATTTCTGAGACACACACATCTGACACCCGAAATTGAAAGGAGAGGTTTAACTTGGCACATGTTTCAGGAGATTCAGTACATGGTCACCTGCTTCTAAGGCAGAAACACCACAGCGGAAGGGTGTGGTAGAGCAAAGATGCTTACTTCATAGCAGCCAAAGGCAAAGCAGTGTACAGTGCTAGAGGGGAAGAAGGCAGGACCAACACAGGACCTAAGGTCACACTTCCACGACCCACTCAGACACACCCAGAAAAGTATTTCACTCATCCTCTTGGCAACTCCCACACCAATCAAGTTAACACAATTTAAGCTTAACTGCCACATTTCAGAAAGAGGAATGTGTCCACCTTAAAAACAATTTGTTCCAGATGGCATTGTAGCACACTCGGTAAAGCTAGGAACTGGAAAACATCTAAATATCCAAAAATCAATATTGACATATCCTGAATATCGAGCTTTAGACAATACTAAAAATGATACTGTGGTTTTGAATGTTTTGCCATGGGAAATGTTCACCATAAACTTGAAAGAGTTAAAACCAGTAATAAAAGATGAAATGAGGTTTAATTGCATTTTGTACCTATGTATTTATCCTGTACATGAAATGTGTATCGGGTATATGCACATGCACATCTGAATATGTATACATGTCCGTAAACCTCTGTTCCCCTCCTCTCCTCTCTGTCCTGAGATTTAGCACAAGAGTTCAACCTAACCAGATCCTCAAGACAGGACAAAGAGAAGGAAATGAACTAAACAGCTATAGTCACAACCCCCTCAACTGGCAGAGGGGGAAAAAAAAGACGAGAGACATATGACTTCTGCCTCCTTATCCAGGGCAATTATAAATACTTTCTCATCACTCTTGGTGACTTGACAGTATTGTTTCTGGAATTAAATAGACACAGAAGCACCCTCCCTTTCCCATTTCTACTTTGCATGCTTCGTATCCTACCCTCCATTTGTCTTTCCCTACCTTTTCCAGAACAGCCTGAAGATACTTCCATTCGCCAACGTGAGTGCCCTCCGGCACCTAACACGTGGTGTGACCTCAAGATACGTTCTCTTCCTCCTTCTCATTGCCCTCTGCTGTCTACAACCGCGTTAGTAGTCTGAAATAGTAGTGGGCCGGCACGGTGGCATACAGGATCCAGGCCACATGGATGAGCTCTGCCTTGAAAACTAAATTGGCAGAATAATTGTGTAGTAACGTGAGGTCTGGGAGCTTCCCAAGCATCAAACATTTGAAAATGAGAACAAGATGCTGAGTAACCCAAAGCCACAACCAGTTTTGTAGCAATTATTCTTGACCTGGCACCGGCATTCTGGTTAAATAGGACAAGGCTGTTTGTTGGTCAAATTTCGTTTTCTGACACTCTCCCGGCAATCCTGGCCCCGGCTGCATGCCCGGCTGGATGCCCATCAACACCGTGTGCAGCGCCCCCTGCAGGGGAAGGGCACAAACCCACGGCGGGCTGCGCTGCCCGAGACTCTCCTCGGCAGATTGTGTGCATCTCTGGGCAGCTTCACCCCTGAAAGGTAGCTGGGATTGCAATCTAATCCCTCCTGAAACCTAAGGAGAAAATATTTTATGCCATTCATTCACCACTTTACCATAGTAGCACAGAAAATGAACTCATAATTAAGTGTGCTTTTGTTTAATGTTGTTTTTTCCTAAGGCCTCCAAGAGAGGAAATTTGCAGACACCAGAGAAAAATCTATAAGAATTCCGAGACAATATCTCACGGCAATAATATCTTCAGTTAAAACAGAAAAAAAATAATCTCATTAAAGTTTGCTCACAAATATCAGTTAGTGGCCTTGCTATTTACTATCCACAAGGCTGTGTGTGTGTGTGTGTGTGTGTGTGCGTGTGTTACTGGAGACTGAACTCAGGGCCTTGGGACTGAGCTACAGCTGCATTCCCTTTTTATTATTTTTCATTTTGAACAAGGTCTTGCTAGGGTCTAAGTTGCTCAGGCACTATGTCACTAAGTTGTGCAGCCTAGGCTCAAATGTCTTCTTGCGTCAACCTTCCAGTATGTTATGCTTACGGACATGCCCCGCCATGGCTGGCTCCACGTGGCTGTGGGCAATTTAATAAGCCTCCTATTCTTCAGTCTCCCTGTCTGTAAAATGGGACATGAGTAATAAGTACTCAAAAGGCTATTTCATACTACAGCATCATATTTGCAAAATCTAGAGACCAGAATATGTCATAAAGTATGCATTAGATAATTACTTGTTGGATAAATACATACGTGCACACCACTGGGCCCCAGGAAGACACTCAGCGGCAAGAAGGAAGACAATATTCAGTGAGCAGCTGCTCTGCTAGCTGATCTCATGTGTTATCTTATTGGTTTCTGGGATCAGTTTGCCAGTAGTGATCACTGATTCCATTTCAGAGAGAAGGAAACTGAGGCTCAAACAGAATAAAGTGACTCACCCAAATTTACACAGCTGGAGACTGAGCCAGGATCTGAGCAGAGGTCTAGCCGAGTACAATCACAGCACAGCATCACACGCCTCACATTAACAAGGACAGGCGGGCTGCGTGTCCTCACATTAACTAGCCCAGCCACTGCACAGGGCACCAGACTCAATCTTCTGTCTCTTTTGGCCACAGCAGAAGGCTGTGTTCCTCACCTCTCACTGAAACTGGCACAAACTCAGCTCCCTGAAAGGCTGACTAGATACCCAGTTATCAAAAACAAGTGCTGAAAGTATATGAGAGAGATAATCCACCAACCCAGACAGGAAAGGATGGACCATCTCTGGGATAAAAATGGCAGAGTTTTGAGAACATATCCGCCTTTTACCCTAACAAACAAAACATAGGTATTGGCTGATGAAACAAAATAAACGTAAGTAGGAGTCTGAAGGTGTTTCCAACATTCTACTTAGGAGATCACTGATTCAGAACTTACTGAAGGAAGAAGAGACTAAAGAAAGGATAGAAGAGGAAGGGATGGAAGCCAGGCAGAGAAGGAAGAGAGGGAGGGAAGAAGAAGACAAAGGAGAGGTACAGAAGGAAAGACAGAAAAGAATGAAATATGTCAAAATAGGGGGCAAGAGGAGAGGAGACAAAGGGAGATGGAAAAACAAAAGTGTATGGAACACCCACTTTCCCAAAAGTCCTTTATAATAAGAAAACATACAAAACTCACCCAGTAGGAAAACCTGGATGCCAACCCCGTTTCTTAAATTGCATCTGTGAGGAAGAGCTTGATTAGGTTTGTAAACTTCTTCCTATCTGATGCTCCACGCAGCCAGCATGCCTGGAGCAGGTGCCAACTTGTGCTGCAGCCCCCAAAGGTACAGAGTCTTCCTGGACTCTGTCCTCTGTGGACCCACTGTTGTCTGGGTAGCTGCTGGTGGAGATCACCCAGGCACCATGATTCTGAACTGAGCTCTGTGCCATGCTCGTGTGATTGTGGCCACCCCTGCCTCTGAGAAGCCATTAAGAATTCCAGTCATCTCTTCCCACAAAAGGCTCCCCTTTCTCGTTTCTTCTGCAGCAATATCACCACCAGCCCTGAGCTCCAGGGACCTGCAGGAAAGTGCAAGTTGATTGATAGCAACCGCGCCTTCCAGCAGAAGATTCTACCCTTGAGGATCACAGATGGCCAGATGACTTGCGGTAATGCTCTCACCAAAGAGCACTGGGCTCAGGCAGCCAGGTCGTATTCAGCAGAGAATCATTTCCAGTGGAATCCACAGAGGAGACTTTTCACAGTTGCAAGCTCTCACTTGAGTTGTCATCAGACTTTCCCATCACTGACTGTTTAAGAAAATATTTAAAGGACTCCACACAGACTGCTGCTTTACAATTTCATTCCCCTGCTTGGTTGCGAGCATCAAAACACAGTCTAGGTGAAGCGTGTTGGTATCTGTCTCCTCAGGTGTGTGAAAACCCTTCCCTGGGGACCAGTTGTCCTCCTTAGCCAGCAACAGTGATAAGAGGGGATGGATAAAGTAGTTTTCAAACCTTAGCTGACTTTAGAGGCAGGGAAGGAGGCACATAATCATGCTATGGAATGGATAATCTATTCTGGACATTGTATTCAATGCTTAGGACATTTTGAATGTCTTTCTTGCCTGAAGGAAAATACAGTGTGATGAACAGAACCGTTCTGGATTGAAATGTACCTGATTTTAAATTCTGGGTTTACCATAAACACATTAGCTTTGTGGCTGAGCGACTCACTTGGATTTCCCAAGCCTTAGCTTCCTTTCAGTAAAATGGAGAAATAACACTTGACTTGAAAGACTATGATGAGTATTAAATAAGATTGTGTGGGTGTGGCAGGTAAATTTACTAAAATTACTTTAGAAATTGAAATGTTCTCCCCCACACACACTTTTATTCCTTTTCAAGCAGGTAGGAAAACTATGTCATTCCTTGTCTCAGTGATTTGGGCTCATCAAAAGCTAGAAGAAAGCTAGATATCAAAGGCTGTTCTTCACTTATGTTGATGACAGAGTCTGTTGAAAAATAATGCCCAGAGCCAGGCATGGTGGCACGTGCCTATAATGCCAGAGCACTGGGAGGCAGAGGTAAGAAGATCTCAAGTTCAAGTTCGACCTGGGCAACTTACAAGTCCTTCTCTCACAGAGGATGTCAGTAGGGGCAAGCAAAGGAAAGGGAACTCCCTGCACATTTCTCTCAATGTCAGTGCAACTCTAAACCAATGTAAAATTTAGTCCCTTTAAAAACTCACTGACATACTCATCACTGATATTTTCCTCTATGATTTATTCAAGTCTAGTTTATGTTTAGTAGCTAAAAATAGAATGTAAGGTTAAAATAAACACACATAGACACATACAAACATTGTAAAGGACAATCTAAAGTAAGTATCTGTGAACGTAACTCTTAAAAGAAAGAATTTTAAAAGGGCTGAGGATGTAGTGAAGACCCTGCAATTCCCAACACTATAAATAATAATAACAATAATAGCAATAATAATACACAGCAGTATTTGCAATGCTATAAGATACCATTTATAACAGCAACTAAAAATAGTAAAGACCTAAATGAGTAGATAGAGATAGAGATAGGATTCAAAGACTTGATATAATAATGTAAAGATGTCAATTCTTCCAGAAATGTATAAATACAATGTAATTCACTAAAATGTGAGAAATTCCCAAACCAAGTACAAAATTATGTAGAAGAGCGAAGGGTCAGGAATGACCAAGACATTCCCAAGAGCAAGGAGTTGGGGTGAAAGGGCAGAAGCACAGTTGTCTGACTGGACTTAGAGCTTACTGTCAAGGTATGGAAACTAGTGGCAGCGTGATACTGTCACAAAGACAGACAATGGTCCACAACAGACAGCCTAGAAATAAACCTATGCATGTACGGAAACCTGGTGGATAAAAAGATGTTATTTATAGGTCACAAGGAAAAGATAAATGGGGGCTGGGGATTTAGCTCAGCGGCAAAAGCGCCTGCCTGGCAAGCGCAAGGTCGTGAGTTCGGTTCCCGGTACCGGAGAAAAACCAAAAAAAAAAAAAAAAAAAGGAAAAGATAAATGGTGTTAGGACAATTAACAACCATGTCTAAAAAATGGATGGAATGGGACTCTTCCAGTATGACAGGTTGACTGAAGGGACATATGTGTGTCCATGCACTTATGGCTGTGCATATACTTGTATATGTATATACATACACATATATGTTTTAATTGACTTGTCATAAAGGAGGGGTCCTATTAGAACAATTTTTGAAATGGTTATTAATTATCTTAGCCTTATTTGTCTTTTCTAAATAATTTGTAATCTTATCTCTCTCATCTACATAGTTTCCACATACACATGGATCCATTTCTGGGACTCTTTGTTGTGTTCCATTGGTCTGAATGTTAGCCTTTGTATCAGCATCATCAGTATTACTAGATAGATAGATATGAGAGATAATAGATACATATGATAGATAATAGATAGATAGATCTCAGTAGGCAATAATTTTAATAAGACACCAACCTTGTTTCCTGCTACAAAGGAGGAATAAAAATTAAGATCAGAATTTAATATTTCAAAAAATGTGTAATTTTTTTGCATATCTGAGCTTACATGCCAAGATTCAAATCTGCTACATAGGTGATGTCTGCATGGAAGAATTTCCCAAAGCAGGCCTTGGTAAACATTCATCTTCCTTAAAGAAAGTTTTCATGATCATGTAAGTTTACATGTTGCCTGCTACAACCTTGTGACTATTGGTTCACAATACACTTTAGCGTATGAAAGCCCTGCAATGCATCTTTCTCTGAATGTCCTTGCTAAGGAACATTCCAGAGGCAATCTTTCATAAGCCTAGAGCTGGAATTGCATTCCCCAATTTTGGAAAATACCGTCACCACCGAGCAGAGCCAGCCTCTCTCCGGGGACGCCAAAGGGTCATTCCCTGACACAGTACACAAAGCAGGGCCCTGGGCTCTGTGTTTTACAATCCAGGGAGACACATTTTTCCATCTCTAGTGAAGCAATGGCTGCCTGCCAGCTCTGAACTCACCCCAAGATGAAGTCCGACATCCCCTGAATTTGAGAGCTCTGCTGTCACAGTAACAAACTGTTGGAGAAAGCCTTCACCAGAAACTGATAAATCACTGGTGCTGTCAGGAAAATGCACAAAAAGCACCCTCTCTCCATCCCACCCCCTTAAAGCACCTGTGTTTGCATTTACTGTTTGCTTCAGAGACTGGAAACCATATGGAGAGGATGGGGGCGGCAGCATTTTAAAATAACGTCAGAATAAGATCAGATGTAGTAAGTTCAGACTAGAGAACTGCTGACATTTGTCTATTGATTGAAGAGGTTTGGGCCACAGAAATAGCTTCACTCATGTTCCACTCAAGGTTCTGGAATTGCTTACTTGTGTATTCCTGATGGGGAGAGATGAGTAATGGGAGAGGATGCTGATCAGAGCTATGGTGAAGCAAAATAAAACGCCAGTTCCCTGGAGGTCAGGAGAGGCTGGGGCAAACCCCTCAGAGACCGCCCGCATTTGCCTGAACCACCGTGCTGCCAACATGGTTATAGGTCAGAGATCACAGCTGGTCCTCTAACTCGCCTTTGCGCAGCAAGTATGTTTTTAAAAGTAGGTAGATTAAAATTTTTAGGAAGACTTTAAAAATTAAAATGAGCTGGAATTGGTTCAGCACCTTAATATTGATTTGGGAAATCAGGGTATTAACTTGCAGATATATCTATGTCTATCTATCTCTATATATAATTAATTTGCAAAAAATATATATTGTAATATATATTAACTTACATATTTTATTTATATATATATATATATATAATATATATATATAGTGCCCACAAGTGCACACATGTATAATCTATGGATAAGCTGAAGGAGTTTTTTATTATCCAGAGATAACAACAAGCAAAACTGCCTTGAACTATGAATCCGTTTTGCAAAAATTAGAAAGGAAAATGATAAAATATCAACTGTGTCTGACTTTTGGCACTGGAAGATGGCTGGTTTCAGTGTATGCCCCACAGTTTCTGCGACGAATGGGGCTCTCACCTCTGGGCTATACAGCATGCTACCACTGAGTGAGACAGGGAGGAAACAGCCAGAGATTTCAGCAATAAACTTCCAGAGTATATAAAACACAGGAAAGGCACAAAGAACAGTGGCAGCTAGCGGGAGCTGGACTCCTAAACACATCATCCTGTCATGTAGCTATGCTGAACTTTACTTACACATCTGAAGAGTGGGTATTTACATCATCTTCAATTTTTTTCCTATTATAAATAAGACTGTGGTATAATTATTTTGTTCAAATTTTAGCTTTTCATTTTGGGGGATGACGTCACAAAACTTAAATTACTGGATGCATGAATATCAATATTTTAAAAACCCCATGAATGTTCTGATATTGGTTTTCATACTGAAACCCTAGCTGACATTTAGACCAGAAATATATAAAAAGGTCTATCTTAACTCCTTGGTTTTAAGTGTGAAACATTTTATTAACGTTTACCAATTTAACACACCAAACAACGATTACTGTTTTAGTTTAACTGTTGCTATTTTTGACCACTAGGAAGGTTATACTTCTTCTTGTAAGTTCACTTGATATATTTGGATTTCCTCTTTCATGAATTGTCCTTCTTGGCTCTATTATTTATTGATGCTTGGGATATATATATATCCCTCAAGTTACAACTGGTCCGACACAAGAACAACTTGGCATTTTAGTTTTAACTTGCGACCAAAGTCTTGAGTAATGACCAAAATGCCAGCTGCTTGTGGTTCCAGATGGTCTCAGATACAGACTTAACCCTAAAAGAGTTCTGCAAGGAACATTACAACATCCTTTCCTGCATGGGGTTAACTGAGAAATCCTGGGCCAATATCTCCCTAAGGACACTGAGATCTGCCTGCATCCAAGAGAGGGACTTTGAAGGCTGAATAAAGGAAACAACCAGCCCTAGGGAACAAATTGAGTTCATAAGTCAAGGGTCCACTGTATATATATAGAGGAGGGAGGGGAGAAATGTAGATATATATATAAGTTTATATAGCTTTTTATATTTGTATAAACAATTTATATTAATATTCACTTCTAATATTTACTGTGCATAGGTTTCTAGTTTGCATTAATTTTGTATGCTATAAATGTTACCTGATTTTTTTAGTTCTTTGCTTTTAAACTTTCAAAGTCCTTCCCTATTCACACATCAAATATTAACTAAATTTCCTTAGAGATTTTTATTATTTTTGCCAAATTCTAATCCATGTAGATTTTTATTTCTGTCAATGACAGAAGATGAAAAGACAACTTGATGTTTCTCCAATTATCTAATTTTTTTCAACATTCTTTTCCTGCCAATATCTTCTTTATTGAATATATGAAGTTATTCTATATACCAGGATGTATTGTTTATAATAAGGAAAATGCTATTTGTTAAGTTTATAAACGCAATGAAGATACTGTCACTAAAAGGTCTACGAAGTGAACACTTTCTTAAATAGCAGTGCCTTCCCTCACACCTGTCCTTGTAAGTAGTGACCAGGGATTCACCCACCAAGCTGCCAAAAGCCAAGGACAGTATGTAAAATTCCCATTTGACATGGGCTTTCTCTGCTACTCTTCCTCCCATGGTGGTGACCACCAAGCTAATGAGGGTTCTGAGTCATGATTCTGAGGGCACAAACATTGGGTCAAACAGTCCCAAAAGTATTCCATGGAGCGGCAAGAAGAGCCAAGAGATCACATGTTTAAGAAGATGATATTGAACGACAGAGAAGAAGAAGACAGTGGAATAGGCCCATCATGCTGCCTGGGGTGTGAAAAGGATATTCTAATCTATGGACACCAAGAGAGGAACACGGAGGTGGGAAAACAATTCATGGTTGAAGTACAGATGCAAAGAGAGAAGGCTGGACTACAAATGAGGAAGTCTGAGGGCCCCATCTGACTCTGTTCCTTATGACCTTGAAGAAGTCAGTGAACTTTGTATGACTTTGGGCCTCTTGTCTGTGAAACAAATGAGCTTGACTACTGGCGGATGCAATTTGGAACCTCACAAGCTACTTGTGCTGATATATCTTACTTGGTTCTAACAGTGTTTCAATTTTTTAAAATGATAGGACATGCACTGTTTCTAAAAACCCTTATTATCACCAACTAGTTTCATACCCCTGTGCTATTAATGTGTCCTCAGATTCTAAATGATATGTAAGTTCTTCCCAACTTCATGAATTTATCCAATCTGTGAAAACCCACATTGGTTCTACTTTCAAAATAACCCCCAAATCTGACACTTACCATCTCCACTGCTTCCATCCTAGCTACTCTACAGTCTTTTCCCAACAGAAGCAGCCAGAGTTGCCTTTATACCCACAAATAAAGTTGCCACTCAAATGTCACTTAATCAGGGACAGCTGCTCCTGTTTATAACAGCCATGATTTTTACCATAGTCCTGGATCACACTGGACCAGCTCCATTTTCAGATAGAATGGCCCCTTCTCATACACATACAGTGCAGTTCTAAATTTATGCTGTGGGCTTTGTTTTGTTTGGTTTTGGTCTGTGTTGTCCCAAGATCACATAAGATCACTGAGGATAGGCATTTGGGTCTTTTAATGAATACTATGACTTCAGTTCCTAGAACAGAGCCTGGTATAGACTGCACTGTGAGTGATTATGACTTTATGAATAATTTTTCTGTCTCAATAAATTCTTTGGATTCTAAGGAATTACATCAGTCGGGCAGCATTACAAAGTAGAGATCAGATCCTCTCCTCTAACCTGTCCCATTCCGGCAAGCTGTTCTATAGCCACCCCTCAGCCTGAAGAATTCTCAGCAAGACTTGGGGAGACTTTTCTGTGAAAAGCATGAAGGTGATCCACAAAGACAAGAGTTCAGCTAAGGAGGGAGACTCCTTTTCCACAGCCAGCAAGTAAGGAATAGATATGAGGATCAATTTATAAAACAAACAAGGCTGACGGGCCCCAAGCACAGTCTGGCACTGCTCCTATGAAGCAGGTCAAAGGTGCATGGTATCATCTGTTCTTTAAACCCATCATCCCTGGGGATCATCCCCAGGTCTGTTTTCTGAATTCAAAAACTCTGCCAATAAGATCTTTTGTTTTTTCAGAGTAATACATTCTCTTCCAAAGGCTAGAAAAGGTCACCCCCTCAAAAAAAATTCAGCTGCTTCTGAAAGCTTTTGCATGGATAGATCTCTTTCTATCAAGTGGCGACTGAATGAGGACATGCTCTCCTTGCAAAGGTGACCAGTCTCACTGCCTCTGGACAGTCTCACCTCCACCAGCTTCCCCCAGCCATTCTTGTCCTTCCCTTCCTGTCCCTGACCTACTGTCAACTGAAGTGTGGTCACTGACTTCCCTTATATTTCATAGACAAACACCATCTAGAAACAAAAGGATAAGAGAGATGACAAGAACCATTTTAAGATCTCCAACTTTTTGTTTTGTCAAGTAAATAGATCCCAATTGCACATTTTGGTGAACTTGGGAAAAAGTAAGTACAATATCTCAAAGTGAGTTTAGCAATATTAAATTAATGAAATTCTTCTAGTTTGTATCTCAGAAAAATTTTCAGAGGAAGTAGTATTTGGGGAGCATGGATACCAGTGTCCCTGAATCTTGCATCTGGAGTAATAAAATCTCAGTGCAAGGCTCCAATGAGAAGCTTGGGTATGATCCTAACTGGATGTTTCACATTAGGGCAAAAGGAAGAACCTCTTCCCAGTTGTTAGGCACATGTTCAACTATGGTGTCCCTTGAAGTCCCAGCACTCCAGAACTGTTAAGAGTCTGGGAGAAACATAGATTCATGAGGCAAAATCTGAGATTTTGGAGGGAGTCTTCACAGTGGGAGTAACCCAGTTGTGGACCTCAGAGAACTAGACAACTAGCTTTCCTTTGTACTACTCTTTAAAAATCCTTCAGCAGCTATTACTGCTCAGCAAATGGCACCTGACAAATGACCAAATATGCAAGACCATATACTAAAACAGCAAGGTAGCTGTAGTTCCATCCCAACTGGGTACCTACCAAATAAAACTTTAAGTCACATAGGACAAACCAGTCATGGAAAAAGCAAAATGTGGTGCCCACATATTTTTTTTCTAGGTTGCAAGGTGCATCAAGAAAGAAGTATATGTCTTCGTGCATGCGTGTGTGTGTATGCATGTATGTATGTGTGTGTATACACACGCATAACCCTGTGTTTCAACTGCCTATGTTTAAAATTTGTGGCATTTACCCAAAGCTGTAGATGTCTTACTTCTCTAGAAAGGTTTGCAAGCAGAGAGCCCTCATTCCAGTGCAGGAAACCAAAACTGTAGTTATGCAGAGTCTTGCCGGGCCCTCATCTCTGGGCTGATTATAACATTATCTGCCTAGCATCTGTAAGCATCTGTGTTAGTTTATACTCTGCCTATCCCTTGAAAGAAGCTTAGAAAAGAACAGTAGCAAAGAGAAAGGAGGAAGAAAGGGAAGAAACTATTAGATGAAGCCGAGAATAGGGTCACGACCCACAGTATTCACTACATAGCTCTGTACACTTTGCTGAAGATGGGCTACAGATTTGGTTCTGGACTTCTTTGCCCATGACCATAGTTGACAGTGTGAGAAGAAAATAAAATCAAGATTTTATCCTTTAATAAAATGCAGCCTTACTATAGTAGCAGCATTAAACTCCATGAAACATATCTTGTTCCCCTTCCCATTTGAAAAAGATCTCCCTTTTTCCTATTATCTTTTATTTTGTTCTTTATGTGTAATTTGCATTTATCATATGAGAGAAACCATGCTATCTTTAAACTGGTGTGCCTGATTTATTTCACTTAACACAGACTTGAGGTGCATCCATTTACCTATAAAATTGGAGGGAGAAGGAAGGGGGAAGGGAAAAGGCATGAAAAAGGGAACTGAAGAAAAAGTGGAAATAGAACTTCTGCAAATGGGAAGGAAAACGAGAGTTGGTGGGAGCACGGAGGATTGAGGGGGGAGGGGACTGAAAAACAATGCAGATGGGTCATGCATGTGTACAAACAATTTTCATAGTACACACATGGACTAACGAGAAAAGAAAAGAACAGAACAGAAAAGAAGCATAGAGTGACACAAGGCAGCACAAAGGGCCCAAATGCATGGCCTTGGTGACGAAATGACCAGAGTAGCCTCTGGTGGGAGAGGGGCATGGAGGAGCACTGAGAGGTGTTAAGATAAAGAGGTCTGACAGAGCACCCCAAGGACTGCATAAGGGAAAATGAGATTGTGTCAAAACAACGGGAGGACAGGGTATTAAATTCATTCAGCCATCAGGTAATGCCCTTAATTTCTAGCAAATCTACTTTGCTTCCTGAAGTATTTTCTTTATATGGGTTGTTGTGAAACTACTATGGGAAGCTCTAAGCTAGTTGGAAATGAAATGCCTCTTGGAGCGTAGTGCATAAAGACCTCGGCTTTGAGACTTAGGGATCCAATTTCTTTTTCTCTCTTCAAATGAAGATCATTCATGCATGGCGGACCCTACTTGTTTCATGTGGGTACTGAAGGGAAAGGCTGGCTTTCTGTTATCAGACAGAGCTGCGGAAGGAAAGGGTCCCGCTCACAGCAGCAGTCTGTTCTCCTGGCTACAGCACCCAGCACAATAGATTGCTTTTGCTTTTCCTCTTTTAAATCTGCATCAAGCATCATCAAGACAAATTCTAACAACTACTTGACAGCCCTTCTTCTATTTCTGCATGTCACTGATATAGAGTTTTGTGTGGCCTGAGTGAAATTAACGGTGAATCCATTTGGCCAAGCAAAACAAATCTTGAATTAACAAACAGCACTGCTGCCACTTCTTGGTTTATTAGTGGAGAAAGATATATTTCACGCATTTTCTTCAGTTCAATATCTTATCTGTATCAAAATGAGGAACAAAGAGCTTATCACATCAATAATGGCAGTTCAAACAGCCATAGGGACAGGACTACAATTCTCTTCCCTACAAAAATGGAGATCTGTGAGTTCTACAGGGAATAGACTCTTCCGGACCAATCAATTAAAAAATTACAAAGCAGTTGGTGGCTGAATCAGTAGGACGTGAGAACATCACGTACTTCCTCTTCTCTTCCATATTGCACAAGTAAAGTTGAAATCTTTTTTCATGAGATATTGACTACATCCTTATATCAAAGCAGTCACAGTCATTAGAGAGTCAGCCAGTATTTCTGTATAAAATCCTACCTAGGGAGGATTTACAGAATATTGGCCACTTTTGATTCACAAAGAACTGACTTTAAAGCTGTGGTCTCAGTTGCCATGAATTCATTTCATTTGCATATTATACATAGTTAGAACAAAGGCATTTCTTGGGCTACTGACCATTAACAGTTTTACAGGGTGCTAATGTTCTTCAGAACGTACGTATCTTTTTCAAAAGCAAAGATTACAAAGATCAGAGTCTTATTCAGCCTCAGTATATACTGACACATTTTCCTTCAAAAACCTGCATTTTACTTTCATTTGGGCCCTGAAGACCAGAGGGTAAAAATACAACAAGGCTGCTTGCAGGTGGCTGTCTCAGGCACAGAGAAGGAGAGAGGAAAGTGCAGAAGTGAGGCAGCTCTGCTTCATCAGAGTTTGGGCAGAGCTCAGGCAAAATGAGAAGGGAGCTGACAGAGGAGGTGAGCCAGCCAGATCATCAGTGAAGTTTACCAACAGCCATGTCCACACAGAAGGATAAGGCAAGCAAAGGAAGAGGGGTGAGAAGGTGGACCTGGAGGTCCCTAATCTGGGGAAGACAACTGAGGAACGAAGGTGCAGGGACCCAGGTCCCAGTAGTTGCCATGTTGCACAGCTGTACTGGGCTGGAAGGAGAGTCAGAATTTTCCTGACTGACTCAGCTGGAAGGAGAGTCAGGATTTTCCTGACTTCAGCCAATGCTGAACAAGCCTGGAACATAGAACTTCATGTTGTGTTGCTAGCTTTCAGCGCAGTTGGCTCACCATTCACCATGCTGCCCCTCAACAAGACCTGAGTATAGCCTGACATGGGCCACCAGACAAAGACTATGTTTTCTTGGATGGCTTGGATTTCTTGGATCGCTTGATTCTACACAGCAGCTGAGTCTGAAATTATGGTTGGTCACAGACCAAACACTTGATTGGAGAGGTAAACAATGAGAGGAGAGGCCAGTTACTTCCCAACTTTCTAGATTACCTGTGCCCTGGGTAGGATAAGCAGGAACAGTTAGTGTCTAGTATGCTCACAGAGGGGATGGCATCAGCAAACTTCATGGGTGTGTAGAATCAGGATAGCACAGATGGAAGAGAACTGTAGAGAGCGTCTCCTGAACCAGTTGTCAGATGTATGGAGACCATCTGCTACTCTTTCATTTCTAGAGACCAAGCTCATCCTCTAGGACCTCAGCTTCATAGGCAGCCAACCCCATCTAATATCTCAGGAGTCAATGCTCCACATCTGATGATACAGACAAGCTCATCTGGAATGAGACAGGTTCCCCAAAAGCAGAGGCTTCGGGCTTTTCCTCCTTTGAAACAACTTCCTTTGACACTCACCATCTTTCTGGAGCAAGGGTAAAAGTCATGAAAGTGGGGACTTGAAAGTCTTACAGTCATACTTGACAGACTCATCCTTAAGCTGCAGAAGATTACATGTCTTGGGAAATAAAGCCCAAGGCTCCCAAGAAAGGAATTACTTGTACGGTCCTCTACCTTCTTGCCTGCTTTGCTTATCATTGTGTCCCCCACAGTTATGAGTCAGGTTGCCCGAGAGAAAGCATAGGCGAACACATAGGGAATAAATAAGTGGATTCCACAGCATCATCATTTCTGCTATAAGATATTTCCAGTGGGTCAAGTGACCTCAGATTGTCAAAACTTCACCCTTGGGAAATTATATGGAATTTGATCATAATCCATAAAAGTTTAGTATTTTTATTTTTTACCAATACATGTTGTGGTACACAATGATTACATTCATTGTGATGAGTTGGTACATGTACATAGCATGGCTTAATTCTTTTTTGCCCCCTCCCCTTCTCTCTCCAGCTGGTCCCCTCTCCCCAACTTTTGTGCCTCTTCCCTTTGGCAAAAGTGCTGACAGATATAAAGAGCTCATTAAACAGCCCATTTGCTTAAGACTGCAGATTCCTGGGGCCCAACCAGAACTACTTCATCAAAGTCCATGAGTAAGGGGATCAGAAGTTCTTGCAAGCAACATAAGTGATATTATACACAGGACAACCTGAGAAGCACAGACTTACTTTTATTGAGAAATACTACATCCTATCTATAAGCTTGAGAGTTCAAACACAGTCTGATTTAATCCTTACAATTACCCTCAGAGGCATGTATTAGCCTTCTCATTTTGTAGTAAAGGAAACTGTCATAAACAGAGGTCACACCTCCAAGAAGGCCACCAAGCTGGGATTCATCCCAGGTACTTAACTCTCAAACCACTGCTCCTGCACAATGAGTTCAGTGAGAGCTCCCAGTAGAGCTGTCTCAATTTCCATCTTACTTCATTTAAATTTTGATGCTTGAGAGGAAATCTGGCTCCACTTGGCGGATGCAGCTATTCCCACCTATCAGTACAAGGAGCAGAGGTGAGGCAGAAACATGCAGCAGAAGGAAAGTGGCAACACGGATGCACACAAGCATGTCAGTGCACTGAAGTGAACAGTTACACCTGAATTTTGTCATCTTGGTTTAGAGGGGTTCGTACTGTGGAGCTATTACCCCATAATACACTTGAGACAAGACACTTCACAAGTGGCACTGCCACACATAACCTCTGCCTACAGGTAACCTGGATGGCAGACACAGGCACAGCTGGCCTTAAAATACTGAACTGTGACAACACACATACACACACACACACACGCAGTATGACTTGCAAACTACCGTGCCCATTTTCCATTACTGTGGTTTCAATCAAAATAGCTTCTTTTCCATCAAAGCTGTTGCTGCTGTCAAATTCCACCTGTATCGTAAGAAATCTTGGAACAAAATGGTACTGGTTTTTATCACTGGCTATGTGCGTGGTGTCTTGATGCTCCTGGGAGTTACCTGGCTTCATATAAGAAGGAATAGGTAAGTTAGGTGTCATAAAAAGAGAGATACAACTTATTCCTTAAAAGCACCACTGCATTCTCAAGGAAAGTGCATTTGTCAGTGAGGTACCTAGTACAAAAGCACGGAGTTACTGTCAAGAGTCTTGGGTATGGCTCCATCACTAATGTTTGGTGTTTTTAGGGACAAAAAGGATTTCCCCATCTTGTTTTATCACCTGTCACAATATCTGCAGGTATTTTGGAGGAGTTTAATGATGCTCTGTTACATCAGAAAACATACACTTGACCTTAACCAAAAGGCCAAGAAGCAATACATCAGCAAACATGAAAGAACTTTGACCAACTAAGATGTTATTCTAATGTGATGAACAAGGATCATGTCTGAAGAAAATCAGGTGTGGGTTTGGATTCTAGGAGCTCCCGGCACTTAGGAGTCCCCACTACTTCAGATGCCATCTCAAAAGTTAGATTTAAGTAAGTGATTCCTGCAAAGTACTTTGAACAACTCACAGAAAGTCATTCGAAGCACAAGTTATTTTTATAGAAGATATTACCAGGAGCAAGACAGTAGTTACTACAATTACTATTCAGTGAAGAATCTCCTTAAATGCACGTGCTAGGTGTGCTTGGTGAACCAAAGTATTTTTGTGACTCGTAAAGGTTTAAGCTAATAACACCTTATAGTTATTGAAACTAATTTGACGACTATAATATAGTGAGATAGATAGGTTCATGACTATAAATGAACCCAGCACAGTATGCAGAAAAATTGAAGCTCCTACTATTATGCAGATGTGGCCGCCTAGAGCTAACTCCAACCCCTTCCTGATACCTTCCCTGTTTGTTCTGGGTAATAGAATTTCAGACTGTCACAGATTTGCTAAGAGGTTTCCTCATCTGTAAAACGAGGGCAATGGAGGAAACTCCTGTGGCTCCTTCCAGCTGTATGAGTACACAATAGTTTCTGTATATTATGCAAAATAACAGTGGTGTTTTATCCAACTGACAGAACTTCCGGCAACTCCTCTTATCTCTCTGCTTCAGCTACCTTGATTGCAGCAGTTATCTTTAATATGATTCATCCATCCAGTGTCTCTAAGTTGTTTTAGTTCAAACCTCTTCCTACTCTGCTTGACCAAATGCCATTCATTATAGGATGCCACTAAGGCACAAAAGCTAAATCACAGATGAAAGGTGAAAGAAAGAGTACTTCTGGAGTCACAAGGAGGGTGACCCCGTGTCAGGGAATTACAGGTTCCAACACATCAACTTTAAAAGAATACGTCAACTGTCAGGGTTGAACATGACAGAAACATGGTGTTCAGAGGACCAAAATGTACTCAAAGCATGAAACACTGGAGCTGAGAAACTAAACCAATTCTTTTGCCAAAGGTATCTGTTGTTTAGAGTATGAGGTGTTTGTCATTTGCCTAGAGCTTCCGTATTACATGCTGTATTCCTTTCCAGAGGAATAGAACCAATGCCAATCGATAAAAGCACAATTGACTAAATTATGAAACATTTGAATCAACATAAGAATGGTTGGATCAATTATGTAACCAAATCACATTATGTAGCCATTAAAAAGACAGATACATTGGGCGGGGACATAGTTTAGTAGCAGAGCACTTCTCTAGCATATGCAAGGCCCTGGTGATCCAATCTCCAGCATCAAGAAAACAAACAGACAGACAGAGAGATAGACATACATGTCAAACATTTTGACCAAGGACAGAAAATTTCAGCTAGACAAGACGGACACATTCAAGAGATCCTCTGTACACCACGGAGACAATAGGTCATGATGTTATGAAACATGTACATATTGTACTTACAAATCGAAAATGATTAGATAGTAAGCATTTTCCCTAAAAAATATGCAAGATAATACATATGTTAATTAGCTTGATTTAGTCATTCTATTAAGTATTTAAGTACCAAAGCATTGTGTTGCACACATAAATATTTACAATTTTTACACATCAATTTAAAAAAAAAGAACTTTTAAAAAGTTTTTAGGAGCTACATATGAATTAACCTGGTTGATTGTCCCTGGTATATGGTTAAGTTAAAAAAAAGAAAAAGGGGCTGGGGATTTAAGCGCCTGCCTGGCAAGTGCAAGGTCGTGAGTTCGGTTCCTGGTACCGGAGAAAAACCAAAAAAAAAAAAAACAATGCTTTCTTTAAAAGGAAAAATGTTTAAGGAATCCTGAGAAGGAATAAGAAAGAGGTGAATATATTAAATGTAACCTGGGTCTGCACCTAATTATCTTTAGGTCTGAACCTGATTTACATTCACACTGAAGCATCCTTCAGCGGAAACTGTACCCCATGACATGTGCAGAAGTACAGCTAAGCAGCTCTGAGCACAGCGTGACCTCAGACAGGTCCAGGTTTATATCACACCTCAGCGACTCTGCCCGTGACCCTGGGCAACGTATCCATCTCTAACCCCCAGTTTCCCTGACTACCAAATACTGATAATTATGCCGTATCGCACCAGAGACATTGTCCAGATCGAACAAAATAGTGTAAAGAAAGTGCTGAGCACAGTGCCAGCACACAGCAAGTGCTCAATAAGTGGTGGCTATTGCTTTAACTATTACCTAATTGCCTTAGAGATCAGCCTTTACTAAAAACAGAAACCCTTCTGCAGTGTGACATTTAAAAGGCCACCACCACAAAGAATATGCTCTGGCTTCCAGGAAGGTACTTGTGAAAGTGTGGGCTGATGAATAAATGACATTTGATTTTCTATTCCAACATCCTTCCCTTTCAATGTTTTCTGATGAGGCAGCCACATGGTGTTCTCAACCCATCCAGCTTCCCTCCCACATTATTCCAAATGTGAAGCACGGTCCCCAAAGCTTCCTGCTTGTCCCATCACGGATCACCCACAGGTGGCTGCGGCCTTGAGGCACACGAGGTAATTAGCTTGAGGGACACAGCCCAGTTATTCTAACTTAGTGAGAGAATAAACATAAAAAGAAACAAAAAGAGAGCAAGAGTGAGGGAAAGAAGATGGGGACCAGTGGCTGCACACCCTCTGAGGCGCTATCTCTGGTTCTAGACGGACTACCTAAGGAAGAAGATCATTTCACATTTGGGAAGGGATTCCCAGATTTTGAGACAACCCTAGCTGCTGTGGAAACCAAAGTAGACAAATACAAACTCATTAAGAGAGAAAACACTACTGCCCCAAATTCACTTAAATTCAACTCTCAGTATATGTACTCAGCACTAGCCTCTCATAGACAGAGGTATTATTTTCAATACCACTTAGGTCACCGCATCCATTTCCCTTGCAGTTTTCCTCCCACTGATTACAAAGTGCTGGTGCTTTTAAAGCAGTTAAGAGGAGGCATTGGTATTAAATGATGGGCTTACCCAAGAAGCTTAATTTTTATTAGAAGATGACGATGCTGGTGGTAGTGATGGTAACAGCGAACATTTGTGAAGCACTGACCAGGCACCAGGAATTATGCTAAGTATTTCACCCAGCAATGCATGTGGTACTGTCACATGAAACAGGGACACAGAGGGGTCAAGTAACCCTCGCCAGTCTGTGATGGAGTCAGGATTGATATTCAGGCACTCTCTCCTCAGTCCCATACTCCTACTGCTATAATATCACCCATTTAGCTCTCAAAAGCCTTTATCCCTACCAAGTGCATCAAGCGCTGGTTTCTTCTGTCATCAGACATTTCCATCACTGCAGCTGCCTTTGATTTCATTGTAGGCACGTGGCAAAACCTCGAGGATTTCATTCTCATGCTTCTCACCCGCATGTTTACTTTTTTCATCTCCTGAAAGAAATCATGGCCATTTCAGCTGTGTGTCATAATCCTATACTCTTTTAGAATACGCACTCATCTTTTATTTTCCTGAATGAGGTTTGGTTTATAGCACATAAGATAGGAAAACAGGATTGAAAAGGCAGGGAGAACATAAATCTTCTCCTAGAAACAAGACACTCACCACATCTGAAAGAGTTTAGAGTTCTTGATGCCCTTACTTTACAAGACAAATCTGAAGGAAGTAAAGTTTGAGGGTCACAAGCATATACAAGAAGACTTGCTGGGTTTTCTGCATCTGCTGTGTAGCCCGGTGATTTCAATGACCTCAATTACGTGATGTATTCTTTATTATACAGAGTCCGAGTCCTTCATCTGAGCTCATTGCATTTTCCTTTTTCCCAGGCCCTTCTTCCTAGCTAAAGTGCAGACCCCTTGAGGAATGAATCCACATCGCACGTGTGAGACCAGACTTCCCCCAGCACCTTGTCTATACTAAGGGACTCAAATAAAGTTTAATTAAGTCAGAGATCATTTACATTTCAAGCATACTCCAAGCCTCTGAAAAAGTCAACAATCTAGGATACACTGCCTTCAATATTGCTTCATCCCAGGGGAGCTTTCAAGTGACAGTAAAATTGATTTCATTCCCCAGCCAAACCTGAAGCCCTGATGGCTCTGGAAGAAGCAGGTAGATTTAAATTCATCCATGACAAAAATTCCCATTTCTTTTAAGAGCTGAGGAAACAAGACCTGGAGAAGCAGTATTTGATAAGAATGTCTGGTCTTATAATTTAAAGATTAGGCAATTCTGTAAAAAGGCTATTTATGTTCTTCCTGCCTTTTATACACTGAAATGTGCCATTCCTAGAGAGTTCTTAATAGTTGTCAAATGAACATCTTCTTCCAAAAAACTAAACTTAACACCTTCTCTTCCAATTGAATTTCCCTATAAAAGCTGGAGATTAGTTTATGATGAAAACACTTTGGATTGCATGTGAAGTGCTTAAATTAAGAAGCAACACTATGTGGAGAAAATACCAGTTATCCCACACTACTTAAACATGCAAGGCCATTACCATATGCTTATGGCTTTTATGTGGGACACAAAAGCTTAATTAAAAGTCACAGCAACTTTCAGGTTCATATGAGGCAAAGGAGCCAGGAGACAGCAGGAACTGGGTCAGAGAAGGCCAACAGGGCAGGGCTGCTAGCCAGAGTAGCTCTGCACTCTCTCGTCTGCTTTATGAAGCAAGTTTCTGCATAATATTCCACTTGGTGAAAGGAAAAGCTACTGAGAGTATCAGGACACTGAACAAAATAAAATAACATCATTAGACTTCTATCACACTCTTTTCTTTCCCTAATACCATTCAGCAGAGTAATTCTCACTCTTCCTGGGTTTGTATGAGCTGTGAATCTCAGCTCATTTTTGAAGCTATGAGCTCTCATTAATGAGCAGTGGGTCTAGGCCCAAAAGACAGAGACTGGGCAAGAAGCATCCAAAGTGCGACAATGAAAGAATAAATGGTAGAGAGATTACTGGAATACACCATAATAAGCGGAGTTCCTGTCACTGAGGAGCACAAGTAAAGCTACTTGAAAATTCTTTTAAATAAATCAATTCTGCCCAAACCAGTCCTTTTTGAACTTGATTATACCCTAGAATTGGCCATGATGCTTGTTAAAAACATAAATGCTTGGATTTGACTCTAGAGTTACTGGATCAGAATGCTGAGGGAGAGGGCATAGGAAGGTATCCAAAAACCATATATATATCACAAGTCCCTACAGATTAATTCAATGCACACTCAGCTTTGGGATAGCACTATTATAAGCAACAGCCATGCCATGATGCAAATTCCTGGCAAGATAATTCCCATGTAATGAATTTCTTTAAATTAAGAAATACCAAGGCATTTTGATTGGTGATAATAAAACCATATTCATGTACTACATGTCTTAAAGCACCTTTTGACATCCAAGAAAATGAACTGTCATCTTTTTAAAATCTAGGGATTAAACTATATGTCCTGAAATCTTTATAAATATGATATTATGATGCAATACCTCCTTGCAATAGTTCTATACTTGCAACAGATAAGAAAATACCCTGGCTAAGTCATAATAACTAGCTGCTTTCTGACAACTGTCAAATTTTCTCAGAGCTGAGATTTGGAGATTCATCAAAATCAACTGCCAGGCAGACATCTGGCTTTATAAGTTTCTTTAGAAATATAATCAGCAGGCCTGAATATGGACAAGATATTCAAAGGACTGTGAATGCCTCAGATTGCACTGATTTTAACTTTTGTGACAGGGATATTTTTTTCCACTCCCGCGAAAACACTGTTCCGTGCATCCTGTTTATAATTTATACAGCCCTTGCTTTCTCAAGTCTCCTGGAGATGTTTTTTTAATTCCAAGTAATTTTATGTGCTCAGAACTTTAAGTATCCCAGACACACCAATTTCTTGGTGATACCTGCTGCCATCCCACAAACTCATAGGAAACATCAAAAGAAAAGTACAAATCTTACTTTAAAAGAAACGAAAACAAAAACTTCTACACTAAACATGTCTACTCATCCTCCAAATTTCCTTTTTTGAAATTGACTTGAATTTTGTATTTGATTGATGCAATTTAAACTCACGGAAGCAGTAGGACACCACTTTATCATACACCTACCTGTTGGAAAGCCACTTGTTCCGGTAATTTGCTTTTATTTCCATTACTATTCTTTGCACTCATAATGAGGTCCCTTGCTGTCTCTGTGTTTTGGTACCTTTTTTGTTATGATCAAGGAATGTTCCACATACCTGGTCTTTTACACGAGGATTGTCTTCTAAAATTACTACAATTTTGAAAAGTGCCCAGATTTGCAATCTATGTAACAATGGCTCTTCCAACACAGTGGAAAGGAGGGGAGGGAAGGCCATTACCTTCTTTCTCTTCTTTGTTAAATTACAAAGGTAATTTAATACATGGTATAACAAGTCAAACAGGACAAATATACACAGAGTAGAAATATATTTTTAAACTAGTTTAAAGTACCTCATTTTTATTGTTAAAGCATTACATAGTTTCATTTTTGCTCAGCTTGACAGGTTCCTCCTTTATAGCTTTACCTAAGTGTACTTTAATGTGTGTGGCCATCGGCCACATTTTAAAAAATTCTTTAATTTTTACTATTGCCTGATATCACAATATTTTGTTTTCCCACTTCCATTACAGAAATTCTCACAGTCAAAAGTATGTTTGAGCTTTATGATAGCTTCTTTATTATTTCTTGCCCTTTATGTTGCCTTTTGCTTTTGTTCTTTTTTTCTTTTATTCTTTTAGTTTCTAATTATTCTCCTGGTATTAAAATTCTTTCTTGCCCTACCTAGAAAAAAAAAATTAAATCTACAGCTTTAAGGTAAAAACATAACTTTAAACCAGGGATTCATACACTTAGTATCACTCTAGGACCGGGTGAGCAGAAACAGAAAAGAAGACATTAAGAAGGGAGAGAGACTGTAGCAGACTGTATTTGAAGCCCTCTTAGATGCACTGAAATTTAAATTTGGACCAACTGAACAAAATACCCATACTGGCCAAATTTAGCCTTGTGGGGCCAGTCTACAACCTTTGCAAGATTTTATTCCCACTCTCATTTTATCCGTCTTGGCAAACAAGGGTTTCAGCTGAATCTTTTTTTATGCGCTCAGTGAAAAAGTACTATAGCACAGATAACATAAAAGAGAAAATAATGTAAATTTTACATGCAGATGACCTCAGTGTACACTGCTTTTTCTACGAAATGTATTGTTTAACTATAACTTCACACTGACCCTGTATTCAGAATGCGTTGCATTCCTCATCAGCACATGAGTGTGTGGATTATGGGGGCAGAGTGATGACATTAACACAAGGAGTAGGCAGCATCTGTTCCATAAATTCATGGGAAACCATTGTCTTGGACCAAATTCTTACACTAGACCCCAGCAGATCAGACCTCACCGGAATGGAGTCACTCATGGTAGCTGTCACACAATGACACAGAAAGAGGTCAGCTTTTCAAAAAATCTGATTCACAGCAGCCAGTCAGAAGGGGCCTCTCCCACCTGAGCCACAGTGACAGTGACCCCTACACAGAAAAGCAGTCTGCAGTAACATGAGGCTACCCACTCCTGTTTTTGTACTGTGCTATTTCCTTGTTCTTGCTCAAACTACCTTCAGAAGCCCAGAGGAGCACCTTTTCATTTCATAGAGAGGGTGCTGCTGGATTCACGAACCTCTAATAAAAGCCAACTATATCTTTAAACTTGATGTGTTGAAATGTTGCTTCTGACACCTTATAGGGCAAAGTCAGCTTAACGTAAAATTCAGGACAGTTTTAGGTCGGCAATTCATAGACAGGGAGTGGTGATAACTAGATTCCTAAGGTCTCTAGGATGGCCTTGAATTTAGCCTTTGCAGAAGGCTGAACCTGGTAAAATAAAAGCCAGCTATTTTCTCTCCCCTGCCATTTTGCCATTGTCAAGAGGGGATGATTTTCCACAAAAATAGCCTTTGAAATTTCACCCAGCATAAATTCTGCCCACTGCTTACCAAAATGGAAACAACACAAGAAGATAATTACCATTTTCTCCTATCACAAAAGAGACTTCCAACCGACTGAACAGAGGAGAAAAATCAGAAACAGGGCATGAGAGACTTTGCAATCCTGATGGAGGGTGAGTCACTAATTCCATGGCAGGTTCTTTCACTGCAGCTGTACACACCATCATCGGTTTTAACACTCATTTTCATCTTCATGCATTAGAGCACTATTCTCTGATCCACTTAGGTCTAGAAACAGCAAGTGTCCTAAGAACACAGGAAAATCGCATGCTCGGTGGTATATATTTAGCATCTCTATAGCATTTTATGGCTTCAAGATATTGTGGGAGCATTTTCATGATTCCAACCATCTGCAATAGCAGAGAAACAGTCATTTGCTAAGGTCATAGAGAAAATTATTGGAATGAGGATCTAAACTTACAGCCCTTCCCAGACCATTACTCCATCCACAGAGGACTTCCACCTCATTTGCCATCACCTCCCTCTTAACTGCTGGCTGGTCTTTGATGGGCTTTGAGAACCCTTTAAATGATCCCAAGATCTGTGCTTTACACTTTCTCCTTCCACAGAATCCCACCGGAAGCTGTGAGTCAGTGCACGGGGAACTCATGGTACCAACAACAGACGTTACCTGCTTAGAATATAGGAAACTAAGGAAGTCGGAGCGCTCTGCAAAAGCAGTTACCTGTGCTAAAAGATGCCTGCTTAGGACTCCTGGTTCCCCTGCTTTACACTGTGTTCAGCCAAGTTTATAGCTAGCTTTACGGCACAAAGGTAAACAGGGTTAATGTAATTGCATGAATAATTTTTCCTCAGCAGGTATGACCCAAATGAACTCATAAGAAACAGTATAAAGGCATTCTCTAGTTTGACAGACTACAACATACAATCGACCCATGTTCTGGGATACCCTAAGAAATCCGATGCTTCGCAACATTTTCCAGACCTAGTATGCTGATCATAATGAATCTCAAAAAACTTTGGTTCTGCGCCAGTTCAGGTTCATGTGAAGCTTTAATGATAAAAGACTTGAATTTCAAAAGAGCTCCTCCATTTTTGTGCAAACCAAAGACAGTCATGACAGTTTTTTCTTGTCTAGGACTTCAGAAAACTCAGCAAACACTTATTTCCACTTTTTCCTCAGACAAGGTAAGTTCTTTGTTCAGATAGGGCAAGTTCTTTGTTCCTCATTCACTAGATAAAAATTAATGCAAGAACATGTGTAAGTTGCACATAATTCTAATGACAGAATCCTAAGGATCCTGGGACATTTTAAAAGACAAAATCATACTTTTCTCTATAATCCCTTCAGATTTCTACTCTTTTATAGTGTATATACATGTCTACATTTTTTGTTTTCTATGAAAATACTGACTGATATTCCAGTACTGGACCTGAAAAACACTTTCAGTACCATAAAGTACATATCACAATGCAGAAGTGGTAAAATTCTATTTTATATCCTCACTTTTTCTATCTCCCACACTAGTGTTTATACCATCAAAAAGAGAACCCAACTGATCAGCTCATGACAATAGACAGTGATTTAATTTCTGACACACAGAAATAAGGTAGACTTCATAAACAATCTTTGCTCCGTGAGAGATTGCCTTACGATTCTCCACTCCACAAACCTCATTTGAATTGAACACTATCACAGAACAGCTTACCAATTAAATCAAGATGTCTTAATATTACAGAAAAGAAATCCTTAAAAGCAGTAACAACATTTCTCAGCTGTGTTTACAGCCTTGGACATTGCTATTTAAGTACCCCCAAGGATAAATTCAAGAAAGAATTTCACTTCATGCAGTTTCAATTCACTGGCCGTAATAACAAAACTTTCCCAGCACTACCATAGTGGCATTCAGAAATAAAAGCCTGATCCCCGGCCCAAAGAGAAAGAAAAAAGACCATCATCAAGGGAGCTGATTAGATATATTAGAAATAATCTGTATTTTTTTCAAACTAGCTAAATTATTTATTTATACATATATTATATATTTATTTTTAATATATGTGTATAGATATGGTATATATATTTAAAAATACACAGGAAGTAGCTTCCATTTGATAAGCATATTCTTGTCACATGCAGTGACTTAAATAAAGACAACACATTACCCTGTTTATTCCCATAAAATCCTCCAGGGAATGTTGGGTTTACATCGCAGCAGCAGATGCTAAGGTTTGGATAACCTCAGCAGATCACATTGAATGAGGCCTATAAGCCAGTGTCCATGTAACTACCACATCCCAATGCCACCCACCTTGTCAGGCACCACACACAGGATCAGATGATCACTCCAGGCTTAGCCCTGCCACCCCATGGCAATCCAACAGCGCTAAGTTCCTCACATTTCATTCTTCTGATTCCCGTCCCCACCAAAGTCCCTGCACCATTGACAACAATAAATTATTACATGAAAATCACTTATACCATAAAGTAAACTCATTTGAAATTTGGATATGTTGCCCCTCAGTGAATGAGAAAAGTAGTAGTAATTATATTTCTTTCATTAAGTTTATTTCTTAGGCCCTTCATGGAACCTCTCTTCCGAGTGAGGTACAAAGCTAGGTGTTCATACAACACAGTCCCTTCCTAGCTGGGAACAGCTGTGTTTCAGGGCAGAGATTTGAGTCAGAAAGAGATTGAGACAGGGAAGAAGAACATGCAATGGGGAAATGCAAGGTAGGAGGCAAGAGTAAGGGATTGGAGCAGGAGAAAAACTGAGCTACAGTCTCAAAACATAATGGAAGTCTATGTGGGGATCTCAAGGAAGCTATCGCAAGTTTACTTTGGACCCAGGAACTTACCAAACATGGAAGAAAAAGGATACTGTTGGCAGAGGAAAGAAAATAGACAAAGACATGGATGCACAGACCATGCTATGAGGGGAGTGCTATGAGGAGTTAGGAGTTAAGTAAGAAAACTACAAGGAAGAGTAGTGCTGTCAAAAGTTAGTAGGTCTACGTGAGGTCCACAAAGATCAGAGCTCTCTCTCCATACCGAAGAGTAACTAGGACTTCTGAGCAAAGACTAGCAGATGAGGGTCTTGTGTTTTAAAATGTTGGCAGAAATGCAGACAATTGATCAAGGGAGAAATTGGATGAGTAAGAAGCCTTATTTCATAATATTCAGGAAAGAGGCACAGTCTGAAGTAAGGCAGTAGGAATGGAAATGAAATCACAGGAACTAGAACTACTGCTGTGAGGGTGACATGGGAGGATCTGTAACTGGGGTGGGTGGTTTTGCCATGATCAGAGGAGGAGAATAGATTGCTGAGGCCGGAAGAAGTGAGAAAGAAGGAAGAAAAGAAGTTCAATTTCGATGTGTAAAACATGTGCTTCTAGAATTTCTATATAAAGACACGACAAGGCCAGAGGAAATTCAGGGTGGAGTCCAGAAGAAAGATCAAGGCTATAAACACAGATTTGGGCAAACATCAAATTAGGCAACTCGCTGTTTATGGAGGACTGTCATTCTGGGTGAGAAAATCTGAGTAGAGTGGTGGACAGCAAGGTACTCCGAACAGAGGAGTGCGTAGAAATGATCTTACATTATTAGCAAGTTATTTCTAATTATTTCCTAAATGTATTTCCTGTTCTTTCCATTGAGGAGAAGGCTTCAGGCAGGCGGCATGACAGGCCTCCCTGGAGTGCCTCGAAGCATGCAGCAAGCACTAATAACGGAAGGTTGGAATGGAGAAGCATGCACTACAGAGCCATTGCCTCGCATGCACGAGGCCCTGAGTTCATTCTCTAGCAATGCAGGGATAAAAATACAAATAAATGAGTTAGAGTCAGACAGAGCACTCAGACAAGAAGACCTCTGTCCATATAGCCCATGAGCACGCGCTTGGAACCTGGGCCACCGGGAAGAGACAAACAGCCCTTTTTTATCTCACCTCTGCAAATGAAATTCAGGTTTCCTCCTGGCTGAAGGCCTCTGCTTATTTTCCATGGATTAACACTTCCAAGTGAGCAGGAACTGACTTGCCAAGTAGTCTAATTCACTTGGCTGGTGCATCGCACTTAAAAAGCCATTAACAAGTGAGATGAGAGGGGTGAGGAATGTCCAATTAAAGCAATTGCTGCAGTGTCCAAATGCCTGGCAGCTGTGCCATCCTCACACCACCAGCCGGCTATGAAAATAAGATTTTCACACTTCTTTGATAGCACAGCCAAACCTTGGTCTGGAATCCATTGAGACATGACAAAAGCTGGTTAGAAATTACAAACCACCATCTTCTGTACATCTCCATTATTAAACATAAGAGGATTCTGAATTAGGCCATGATTTGGGTGTCCTTAGATGCGACATCCAAAGGAAAGCAAAAGACAAACAAAAGGCTTCATCAAAATTAAAGAAGGCATGCCTCAGAAGGTACCATCAAGCAAGGGAAAGGACAGCGTAAAGGACGGGAGGAAATGGCAGCCAGTCTTACACGACCAGAAACTTGCATACAGATGGCACGGAGTACTCTTGTAATTCAGTAACAACAACAAACGCAACTTTTAAAAATGAGCAAAAGATTTGAACAGGCATTTCCTTTAAAAATATAAAAATGGCTAATAAACTCATGAAAAGGTCTCCAACACACTGATCAACAGAAAAATAGAGATCCAACTCACAAGATACCATTTCACACCCACTAGGCCAGCTAAAATTAAAAGGGTGCATAATGCGAAGCTTTGACAAGGATGCAGAGACACTGTACACTTCATACATTTCTGGTAAAACTGCCCAATAATTCAGTCACTTTTGAAAACAACTTGGCAATTAAACACAGAGTTATCATATGACTCAGCACTCTAATCCTATGTAGACACTTTAGAGAACTAGAAATATATGCCCACAAAAGAGTACACAAATGTCCACAGCAACATTATTAGTAACCTCCTAAAAGTGATACAAGTGACAAATGGATAAACAAAGATGACAAATTCATAAAATGGAATATATTTGTCAATACAATAATGAGGTACTGATACAAACTACAAAATGAATAAATCTCAAAATATACTATGTAAAAGAAAATAATGAGAAAAGAACACAATTTGTATGATTCCATGCATGGAAAAAGTGCAGAATAGTTAAATACATAGAATCACAAAGCAGATTACTAGCTGCCAGGTGTTGGGGAGAATGGGAAATGACTGCTAATAGGTGCTTAATTTTAAGAGGGTTGAAGAAATACAACAATTTATATATTAGAGATGGTTGTACAACTAAGTATACTAAAACTCATTCAATGGCATACTTTATTTTTTTATTTTAAAAATAGAAGAAGGAAAACATTAACAGACAACCATTTACAAAATAGCAAAAGAACAGTACAGACAATACAGAGTTACAAACAAAATGGTAGGAGATTAACAATGCTTGTTGTATTACTGTTATGGTTTGTGTGGGGGTGTCCCCCTAAAGCCTCATATGGCCATGGGGTAGGCTTTTAGAGTTTGATTCTTTATAGGTGTGAAAGCTACACCCGCCCTGGGGTGGATAGTTTGCATATGTAAGGGAGAGCAAGAGACTGCTTAGGGCCATTTCCCGGCTTTTGTGCTTCTGGCCATTTCTCCACCCTTGTGTGTGTGTTTGTTGCTTTGCTGTGTTCTGTGCCAGGAGCTGTAGCCCTCTGCCATGTGCCAGTCTGCCTTGTAATCTGCCAAGTATGGACTGAAACCTCCACAAACTGTAAGTGAAATAAACCTTTCCTTCCTTCATTTTGGGCGTCAGGTATTTTGTCCCAGCAACGAGAGAAAAGTAACCAAGACAATTACATATTGATATTTTCAAAGTGGTTTCTCAGGAAAGCAAACAGAGACATGCAGTATTGATCAATCAAGGAATCATTAACTGTTTCTTTCAGCACAGAAATAGAAGACAGTAGTTCAACTGTGTTAACTATCCTGTATATACATACATACAAAATTTCTCCTTCTTTCCCTTCTCTTTTCCCACATCCCAGTTGCCCTTTACCCTTGAGTGTTTTCCTTTTGTTTCACAATGTCTATCATACCTCCGAGTTTTTATTAACTCTTTCAGGTTTTACAGTAGTGAGACAATGCGGTACTTGCACATGCAGGTCTGATTTATTTAACTTATGAGTATGGTCTCTAGTTGTGACCATTTACCTATAAAAGCCTTGAGTTTATCTTTCTTTATAGCTGAGAAATATTCCATTATATAAAAGTACCACAATTTTTTTAATCCAATTCTCAGTGGTTGGGTTGCTTCCACAATTTAGCAATTACAAACTGCACTGCTATGAACATACGTGCACACATATCACTGTGACGTGACGTTTTTAGATCTTCTGGGAAAATACCCAGAAGGGGAATAGCTGGGTTGAATGGGACCTCTAGATCTAATTTGCTGAGGAATTTCCAAATTGATTTCCACAGTGGTTTCACCAGTCTGCATTCCCACCAGCAGTGGAGAAGAGTTCCTATTTCTCCACAGTCTTGGCAGCATTTGTTATTGGCTAATTTCTTAATGATAGCCATTCTGACTGGAGTGAGAGGGAATCTCAATGTTGTTTTAATTTGCATTTCTTGAATGACTAATGATGTTGAACATTTTCTCATGTATTTATTTGCTATGTGTATTTCTTTATCTGAGGAGTGTGTGTTCATCTCAGATGCCCGTTTTTAGACTGGGTCTTTGAATTTGGGGGGGGGCTGATATTTTTTAATTCTTTATATGTTCTAGATAGAAGTACTTTGTCCAAGGAACAGTCAGCTAAAATTTTTTCCTGGTTTGTGGGTTTTCTTTTTACTCTGCTGGTGATTTCTTTATATGTGCAGAAACTTTTTAGTAGGATGAGATCCCAGTTGTTGATTCTTTCAAGTGTTGGTTTGTTTTTTGTTCATGAACTCTCTGCTTACCCCTAGTCTTCAAGGTTTTTACCTACTTTCTCTTCCAAAAGATTTAGTGCTTCTGTTTTTATATTGAGATCTGTGATCCATTTTGACTTGAGTTTGGTGCATGGTGATAGGCTTGGGTCTATTTTCAGTCTTTGGCAGGTATTAAGCCAATTTTTCCAGCACCATTTATTAAAGAGGCTATCATTCTTCCAGTGAGTTTGTTTGGCCCCTTTATCAAAGATTAGGTGGCTGAGTGAGTTTGTGGTTGTGGCTGTTTCTTCCAGTCTGTTCCACTCATCCTCAGGTCTGTTTTTTAGCCAGTACCAGGTTGATTTTATTACAGTGGCTTCAGTATAATTTCAGGTCAGGGATTATGATTCCACCCGACTTGTCCTTGTTGCCCAGGATTGCTTTTGCTATTCTGTGTCTCTTCTGGTTCCAGATGAATTTAAGGAATGTTTTCTCTAGATCTGTGAGGTAGGCTAATGGTAGTTTAATGGGACTTGCATTGAATCTGTACAACAATTTTGGGAGTATGGCCATTTTCAAAATGTTGGTTCTTCTTATCCATGAGCAAGGAATATTTTTCCATTTACTGAAATCTTCTTTGATTTCTTTTTTCAGAGTACTGCAGTTTTCATTGAATAGATTTTTACTTCTTTTGTTAGATTGATTCCTAAATATTTCAATTTCTTGGATGTTATTGTGAAAGGTATGGTCTCCTTAATTTCTTTCTCAGTCTGTTTAAACTTGTGGATTTTACATTAAGTGACTTATAGTTGAACAAACCTACTTAAACAGAAAGAAAGCAGCTTGTGAATACATGTCCTTCTCTCTCCAGGTCACCTTATGTGAGAACACGGTCTCTTACCAGGATGGAAGAGGGAACACTGGTCTCAAAAGTATCTTGAGAGCCAGGTCAAGAGAAATAAGTCAGTACTTAAGACCACTCTGTTAGTGACTTCTAGTTTCTAGCTGTCCTCAAATGCAACAGTTGCTCAGTCTCCTAATGCATTACCTTGTTTCCATCCTTGTCTTTGTGATAGAAAAAGGAAAAAGCAGGGAGAAATAAAAAGGGAAGAGGGAATGAAAGAGAGTAGAAGGAGAATGGAAAAGAGGGAGGAGGAAGAGAAAGTGATACGAGAAGATAAGAGGAGAGAATAAGAGAAGAGAGAAAAACACATGTTTGGTTCTGAGAATGCAGTATTGGAAAACACATGCTCTATGCAGGCGGTCAAAATTATGGATCTTCAACCAAAAACAAAGAAAAATAACACACTCCTCAATTTGAGATAATACCCCTTTAGTTCCTCTCCCCTCCTTTGGAACCTAAGGGGCAGTGATTTGATTAAAGAAAAGCATTAGCTAAGCAAAGGTCTGTAAGTAGAAACTGCTAGACTTGAAACCCATTTCCCTAATACCAAAGAAACTAATTGCTCTGGGTTTCCTTAGATTAGAAGCAGAGAGAGGTTAGCTGTTAACACTGCACGCTCAGGGAGACAGTGACATTAAAAAGGCTGTAAAGGAGAACAGAAACAGGCTCAGCTTTGATACTGCAAATACATTTGAGAAAGGGTTTTTGAAATGGGGAAACAAAAGAATGTTTTCCTTAATGAGAAAATCCAAAGCCAGTGGAGGCTCTGACTGTGGGAGCTGCTTCTGGATGAAAGGGAAGGGTGTTACCATAACAGTGGCTGTCCTTTGCCCAACAATTTTTCTGTTCCAGACTCTGCACATCGGGAATCTTCAGTCCTGATAACAGCCCTCAGAGGTAAAAAGCCATCACTGCCATGTAAAGAAATCTTGTTTTTCCATTTCCACTACCCAGATCCCACATTCAAAGACATTAGAGGAAGTCTACTTCCACTAAATGGTAATATTTTAATGTTTACAGCAGGGCTGTCTGATAGAAATGTAATCTGAGCTATAAATGTAAATCTTAATTTTTTGGTAGTCATATTAAAACTAAAAATAAGTATTCATTTGAACAATATATTTTATTCAATCCAGTGCCTCCAAACTGTTTTCATGTCAACATGTAAAGCAACATTTCAAAAAATGTAATGTGCTGTTAAAATTCTGTTGTTGGTGTCCAAAGCTTATGAAACTCAGTGTGACCCTTATACAGTATCTAAATTCAGACTACCACATTTCATCTACTCAGTAGGAATATACCATATAAAGGCTACCATTTTTTTTCTTTTCAAGAAAAATGAAATACTTAGGAATTAACCTAACCAAAGAAGTAAAAGACTCTACAAAGAAAACTAGAGTACTCTGAAAAAGGAGAATGAAGAGGACAACAGAAAACTGAAAGAAGTCCCCTGTTCCTGGCTAGGCAGAATCAGTATTGTCCAAATGGCCATACTCCCAAGAACTGTTAAATAGATTCAATGGAATCTCAATCAAAATACCCTGCAGCATACTTTCCAGATCTAGAAAAACCAATCCTAAACTTCATATGGAACCAGAAAAGATCCAGAATAGCAAAAGCAATCTGGGGCAACAAGAACAAAGATGAGGCATAACAATACCTGATATCAAACTACACTACAAAGCAACAGTGATAAAAATGGTATGGTACCAGACAAAAAGATCTGTGGATCAATGGAACAGAACTGAGGATACAGAAACCTCCCCAGACACATTCAGCTCTTTGATCTTTGACAAAGGGGCTAAAACCACATATTCAAGGAAATATAGCCTATCCAACAAGTAGTGCTGGGAAAACTGGTTATCTGTGCACAAAAGGTTGATAGTGGGCCCTTATTTCTCACCATATACTAAATTAAAATCAAAATGAATCAAAGACCTAAACAGACACATGCCTGTAATGGCAGCAGCTTGGGAGTTTGAGGCCAGCCTGAACTGCCTAAAGAAATTCTGCCTCAAAAAGACAAATAAATAAACAAATAAATAAATAAAAGATCTAAACAGAAATATTAAACCTTATGGAAGTTTAAATAGGTAAAACACTTGAGAACACAGGTATAGGAAAGGATTCTCTAAACAAAACCTCAATTGCAAGAGAAATAACAGCAAGAATCAATAAGTGGGATTCTTTCAGACTAAAAAGATTCCATACAGCAAAAGAATCCATCAGTAGAGTGAAAAGACAATGTACAGAATGAGAAAAAAATTTTTGCCAGCTACTCTTCAACAAAGGACTAATGGCTACCATTTTGGATAATAAACTCTCTAGGGCTCTACAAATCTACAATTACGGTGCATTATCCTAACCAGTCTTCATGACTCTGTGACACGTTTTGTAGGTGAGTAATCTGAGTTCCAAAAGGTTAAATAGTTCAAAATTACATAAGCTATAGCATTTTCTTTGCAATAACAAAGACAAGTTTGATATGGTCACCTAGCTATAAGTGTACACCCATCTTAAACCCAATTCCCCTTCTAAGTTCAGTGTTCTTTCAAAAGTGCTTTATAGTTTGACTTTTTGCAGACACTTCAGTTGAACTTGGAGAGAGAGGAAGAAGAAAGAGCATTAAGGTAGGATAAACTGCTGGAACAAATGACCCAAAGTTATGTGGCTCAAAGTAAGTAGTATATTTCCAAATGTTCCATTTCCATGTGTGTGTGTGCGTACGTACATCCATGTACACATGTATGTTCCTAGGTCAGTGGTGGCAGGGGGGACCTGGCACAGTGGTCATTCAAAGAGTTGGACTGAGGGCCAGTGCAGATGACTGGCTGGCACCAGTGTTCAAGGCAGTGCCGTCACAGCCTCTGGAAGGAGGCAGAGAGTGCCTAGGAGCGCAGGCAGGAAGTTACTGGGCAGGGCCAGAAGTGACATGCATCACTCCTACTTATTTTCAGCTGGTGAACACTTGTCAGCTGACTCCACTGATCTACAAAGAAGGCAGAGAAATGGAGAGGAGATGGTTAGGTGAGAAAAGAATAAGAAAATGGATCATGTGGACAGCCAGCAGTTCATGCTCAACACTGACTAGATATAATCCTGCCAAGAACTGAGACAGAATCATTGGTAAAAAAATAAAATAAACTAGAAAGTTTTTATAGGCCTTCCAGAGGAGCAGCAGCTCACATTTTAAAGCATTTTTCCTGTAAAACACCATGTTAAAGTATTTCATATGTGTTCTTCCAATTACTCCTCATAGGAATCTGAAGAGTACAATTTTCTCAATTTTCAAAAAGAAAAACAAACACTAAAACTAGTAAAGGATAAACACGTTGCCCAAGGACATACAGCTGGTAACTGTCAGAACTGGTCTCTCAGTTTAACACTCTTTGCAGCATACCCAACCAATTACTAAAAAATTAACAGCACAAAAAGTATATCTACTATGTACTGAAGTCCTGGACTGCAAGGTGGTAAACTAGGTATTACACATGAGTTCTCTTATTTAATCATCCCAGAAATCTAAAGAAACAAATTTATTCCCCAATTTACAGTTAAGGCAACTAGGCTGCAGAGAGGTTAAGTAACTTTTCTGAAGCCTATGTAGCCAAGCTAGTAATAGTTCCTACACTAGAACTCACTTCTGATCCAAAGCGTATACTCCTTCCCCTGAATGAATTTATCAAAGGTTACCTGATTCTCAGGGAAAAGCAGGAACAAGGTAGTAGGTAACACTTGTGGCTGACAGGCAGAAACAAAGAGTAAAAAGGGGGAAGGGAATACGGAAGAAAGAGATTAAAGGTCATAATAGAAGGACCTCTTATTAGCACAGGGCTCTTGTTTGTTGTTGTTTTGTTTTTATCCATCTCATCTCAGCTCTGTATCAGATTTCACAACTAAGTTGTGGATAGAAGTTAATTCTCTTAAAGGATAATTCAAGGCTCTTCTGTCTATGTCTTCCCTTGCCCCTCCATGGAAAAGATACTGCCATTGACTGGTGGAGTTTATGGGGGCTGATTTGGGCTACATACTGGGAAATCAGAACAAAGAGCATCAACTGATACAGTATGTCCCGTCTGTGATTTGTGGTTCCATGTGGCCAGAATGATAATAAATCTGGACATTCAGATTCTTCCTTCCAGGAAGCCAATGACGTCAGAGGGACAGGGTGCTGCCCTGGAGCTCTGGGCTTAAGACCTCCAGATCACAGATGCCCCATAACATTGGAACTCAGAGTCCCTTTCTTCTGTGCTCGTTTCTCATCATTTTAAGCACTAAAAATGTGAGATGTGGAAACAGGCTTAGTGGGAAGGGAAAACCATACAGTTTAGTTATCTAAATTGCCCCAGACTGAAAAGACTTAAAATATATGAATAAGATGTCTGGCCCAAATGATCTCTAGATGTATTCATACAGGTGCAATTCAGGCTCATTGCACATGCTATTTCCTGCTCTTGGAAGATATTCTCCCACCCATACTGCAACTCTTCCACCGAAAAAACTCCAACCCATCCTTCACAGTTGAAGTCCACAGCAGTCCCTGTAATGAAAGCCTTCCTGCATTCTCTGCATAGCTGGTTCTTGCTGCTTTGAGCTCTCAAAGCTCTTTGTTTATTGTCTACAAAGCAATAGCATTGCATTGCCATTAGCTACACTGCATCATCCATCTCCTTGGCTAAACTGTTGAGCTCTGGGATACAGGATGTCTCTGTCCAGTGCCCAGCACTGGACCTGGCAGAGAACAGACCTTCAACAAAACTCTGTGCATGTGCGAACAAATGAAGGCTTCAGAAAACCCCAACATGGCCAGGTTGGTGCTGGCGTTTCCAGACGCTCGGCTTCTCCTGGCTGAGGCTGTTTCATACTCTTGTGCATTTTTCATGCTCCATAATGGCCTCTTCTTATCATACATTTTATTGATCTGTCTGAGCGATAAAATTTATTATTTATTAGATTTCTGTAATAGCTTTGCTCCAAAGAGCACAGTGGGATATGTAGAGATGCCCGGGCAACAGCAAGGAAGACCAAAACAAAGGAAGCATGGTGTGCAGCCTGGAGATGAAGGTAAAAGGAACAGATTGGGAGGGAACTGCAAGGGGACAGCCACTACTGTCTAACAGTGGCATCCAGGTCAGGTTCCTGGGTGGCTTAAGTCAGCCCCCGTCTCAGCCCCGCCGCCATCCACATACAGGTTTCTCAACATTCTGATAGGAGAAACCGTATCAAAAGCACTTTGAAAAGATGAAAGCATACTACAAATGCAAAGTAATATAATTCCATTATTATTAAACCACATCAACATAATTCAGTCAAAAGCAAGGAGTAGTTTTCCATCTTCCACCTACAGAAATCACATTATTAGTTCTCAGGCTATGACACCCACTTAACTTCTACTGTATTTCTGGAAGATAGGTGTGGGGAGTGGCTGAAGCTGGAGATCTAGCACACAAGCCCAGCCCCAAGAACGTGGAGTGCCCAAGACAAACCACATGAACAGCTGTTCCAGAGAATGAGAAGTGCCCGAGGGAAGCCAAGCAAACAAGTTGTTAGGCAAAGGGGTTTCAATTAACAACAACCTCCCAAGTGTATAAATAAACGTGCTGCAGTCATTAGGCAGTTCTTTATCTCCCACCAGGAGAGGAGGTTCCACTTGACTTCAGCTTTCTGCATCTTAACTCTTGTTTTTCTTTGTCCTCCACTGTCCCTGCTCTGGAGTTTCAAGAGCTGTGTTGGATGAGGCAAATAGGCATGGACAGACTCTAATAAGTGTGTCTCAAACCTTTCACTATTGAATGGTTCCTTCAGTGACCCTAAGTGGGGCCTCTCCTTTCCTCCTAATGCACTGAAAATATGCTTCTCCTCAAAATAAGAATGCCAAAAATGATTCATTGATTTCACATGAGCCCCTCTGCACACCTCCCCAGGTACCATGAACCTGACTCCTCCTCCTGTGTTGTAGCCTCACCATACCCAGGTGTTTCTAACCTTCTCAGGGATGCCCGCCTCACTTGACACCTCCTTTCAGGGTGCTCCTGACCCAACTCCAAGGATTTGGAAGGCAGAAGCCAGGTTTTATTGGCCTGCAGATTCCTAGCATGGGATCAGGCATTGTTATGGTTTAGATCTAGAATGTTCTCCAAAAGTCCTGTGGGTTCAGAGATGGAGCTTTTGGATGGTGATGGGATCTTGGGGCTGTGATAGTCATCAGTGGATTAATTCTCATAGTCCAATGTACTGTTAGGAGATGGACCCTGGCTGCAGTTGAGTCACTAAGTGCATGAACTAGAAGTTTATAGTCTTGTGCCTGGCTCTTCTCTTTGCTTTCTGCTTCCTAGCCACCATGATGTGAGCAGCTTTCCTCCACTATGCCCCTCTCCCATGTTGTTTCTACCTTGAAATGGGTCAATCATGGACTGAGACGATGAGCCAAAATAAACCTTTCCTCCTTTAAGCTGTATGTGTTGGGTATTTTATCCCAGTAATGGAAAAGTGACTAATACAACACTCTGTTCCCTGAAAGTTAACTAAATCAAGAATCTGAAATTCTTCCAAAGAAATTATTGACAAGATCAAAATGATGTCTGTTTAACTAACAGATTTTATGCAAAAACTGAGCTTCCTACCTAAAAACTTATAGCAGGTCTCCAAAATGTTCTCCAAAAGTCCTGTGGGTTCAGAGATGGAGCTTTTGGATGGTGATGGGATCTTGGGGCTGTGATAGTCATCAGTGGATTAATTCTCATAGTCCAATGTACTGTTAGGAGATGGACCCTGGCTGCAGTTGAGTCACTAAGTGCATGAACTAGAAGTTTATAGTCTTGTGCCTGGCTCTTCTCTTTGCTTTCTGCTTCCTAGCCACCATGATGTGAGCAGCTTTCCTCCACTATGCCCCTCTCCCATGTTGTTTCTACCTTGAAATGGGTCAATCATGGACTGAGATGATGAGCCAAAATAAACCTTTCCTCCTTTAAGCTGTATGTGTTGGGTATTTTATCCCAGTAATGGAAAAGTGACTAATACAACACTCTGTTCCCTGAAAGTTAACTAAATCAAGAATCTGAAATTCTTCCAAAGAAATTATTGACAAGATCAAAATGATGTCTGTTTAACTAACAGATTTTATGCAAAAACTGAGCTTCTACCTAAAAACTTATAGCAGGTCTTGATTACACAAACTCAATACATTATATAGAAAACTACATTCATATACAAAAGCTAAAGTAAAGACTCATGAAATTTTAAGTGTTCTCCCATTATTCAGGGAATTTCACAATCAGGTTGAGATTATATTCTTGTTTATAATCATAAACAAGTTGTGAAGCCTTTGCCATACCAAAACCATTTCACCTCTCTAAGCTTCAGTTTACAGACTTACACACTGGAGACAATGGAGATGAAGAACATGCTTTAAAAGTCTGTGCAGGGATTAGAAGGAGGGAATGACAGAACAGTACCTGAAATTAGTCCTCAAGTGGTAACAACAATTGTCTATATTGTTATCCTTTAAGATATCTACTCACCAATAGTAAGAAGAGCAAACCTTCAAACTCATTTGTTTGTATGCAGTTTATATACTCATTTAATCCAACCTTGATCTTAAGAGGTGGTGTCATGGATTGAATTATATCCTCTCAGTATTCTTAGGTTGAAATTCTAAATTAGAAGACCCCAAAATGTGTTCTTGTTTGGAAAAAGGGTCCTTACATATCTATTCAGTTGATTAACATGAGGTCATACTGGAGGAGACTCCATCTTAATGCCAATATGAGTACTATCTTTATAGAAAGGGGAAACGAAACCAGGCATGGTGGCATATTCCTATAATCCTAGCACTCTGGGAAGCTGAGGCAGGGGATCTCAGCCCGAGCAACTTAGCAAGACCCTGCTTCAAAGTAAAGGGGTTAGGAATGTAGCTCAGTGTGAAGGCCTTGCAGTCAATCTCGAGTACCAAATCAATCAATCAGTCACTCAGTCAATCAGTAAATAGGGAAATAAGGAAATATGGGGACAAAGGAGAAATCTGGAGCATCAAAAATTGCAGCAAACCAGAACCCCTGTGATCTCAGACTTTTGTGACAAAAATGTGACAAAATAATTTCTCATTCAAATCACCCAGTGTGCAATATTTGGTTAAAAGAGATCCAGGAAATCAATGCAGGTAATATTCTTGTGATCCCAGTTTCAGAGATGGGGAAACTGAGGCACAGGAGTTTATCTATTATAGCAAATCAGAGATACCTATTTTCACACAGGTCTAAGAAAACCATACTGGCTTTCACAGGCACCCAATGTAGGTATATTTTATCACTTCAGACTCACATATGTACATCTGGAAAATGAAATCTGTGGGGTAATCTTTCTTTCTCTTTAAAAATAGCTCTGAACAGCTTTTGTTTTCCCTAGAAAGTTAGGGCTACCAGCAGTTGAGTGACTGATTCTTGGTACCCCTCAAGAGAGTGCCCAAGAGTCTGCTCTCGCTGCTGCCTGGAGAAGCTGAGGACCACCCTTCCTAGGCTAGAGCAGAGATGGGCTGTATTTGGGATTGGGATAGGGATGTAATCTCCGATGGTCTGGGTAGAATCTGCCAGTGTACTCCGCAAAGGTGTTTCCAATGTAAATTGGATGGATTTGTTATTACTGCTGATATTCTTCACCTTCCATACACCCTGTACAAAGAAAAGAAAGGAATCCACTTATTCTTGATAAATTGTCCTCGAAATCTTAGTTAAAAAGCTGAGACTATTAAGTTCTTCCAAAACAACAACCTTTGAAAGCAACAGCAAAGTGTTTCTCATGGCTGCCTCTGTTCACTACAAAATGTGTTTCTAAGATTGCATTTTCTTGGAATTGCTACAGAGAGAAACTCCGGTGTGGAGCCCAGTTTATAGAATAACAGCAGGGGAATCTAGAAAAGAGGTAGATGAAGATGAGGAGCACACAGGGCCGCTGTGGAGATAGGAATGGCCTTGCTATGATAGGAATCTTGCTATGATTTGCCTGGGTCTGCAAAGCACAGAGGCTATTTTGCTTCCCACTGGCCTGGAAGAGATGCTGAAGTCCCATTGAGACACAGCAGCCCTCTGGTAATTCCTCTGCAACACCCATTCCTCCATCCTAGAAGCATATTTTTGGTTTGGTTTGGTTTGGTTCGGTTTGGTTGGCTTGGTTTGGTGCTATGGTTTGAAACCAAGGCTTTAGCCATGCTAAGGAGAAGAAATTTCTCCTGGAGCATTGTTCCGCTAACCATGAAGCTAAATATATGGGGTCTAAGATCCTAGATTGGAAAACAAAGGAGTCTAGGAGGAGCCAGGCCACCTCGAAGGAAAATCGCAGAAAAATTTAGGAGAAAGAGAGGTGGAGAACCATCTGAAAGGACAGGAAGGATCAGAGGGTGAAAGAACGCCAGCCCCCAGGAAGCGTGTGTTTGGGCAGATACAAGCATATGTTTCGGCACCACACAGACCCATGCGGGAGTCAGAGCTTTCCCATCCAATTAATCTTACTAAATTTTTGGACAAGTTTATTCTCCTAAGCTGCATTTTCAGATCTATTTGACAAATATAATAATACCAGATGGCTACTATTTCTTAGACTATTTATTATTACTCCCCAAGGAATCCTTTTAGATATATTTTAGTTGCACTGTCATTAAATTTTAGTCCTAAAGATATATTACAATCTGTTTATAATATATATTTTGCATATGTAGAGACAGATAGGAATATATATATATATATATATATATAGAGAGAGAGAGAGAGAGAGAGAGAGACAGAGACAGAGACAGAGACAGAGAGAGAGATGTCTGAATCTTGTACATAACAAGGTAAGCTCATTTGTTTCCAGGAACCATTTTTGCCATGGGGGAGATAATGCCCCACCAAGAAGGCATACCACATACAGATGCTGTTAAGAGAAAATGATGTGCTATAGATCATGGTTCACAACCATTAGGCTTGCCTGAGACGCTGGGCAAAGAGGAATTGTTTGGGGCCACATATAAAATATATAATATAGTTAATGTATATAAGTTACAGAGTTTCCCTTTTGATATCTTAACTTACTAAATTATGTCATGAAATAACACAAACCCAAGTTCAGTAATTAAATAACAAACATATACATCTGCTTAACAATAAAATCCTGTCTTCACAGCCACACACAACTGTAGGGAAACTGAGATAATTTTATCAGTCATCACTGTGTTTCACTCACCAAGTTGCACAAGCACATGCAACTCTTGATGCACACAAATTTCACACACTGTAGTAGGTACAGGAGACAGTTAGCATAGCACCTCAGCATACCCTCTACTACTATGTTCCCTGGTCTCCAGTGCAGTCCATGTGCAAGCATAGTGCAATGAAATCACAAAAAAATTACATCATAATGTTAAAACTTTGCAATCCTGTGGGGCCACATTACTAACTGTCCAGAACACATATAGCCCATGGGCCACGGGTTGGAGGAGCCTGCTATAGATGGAGCTCATAGCACAATGGTTGACCCTGCCTACTTAGAAGGGATAAATGCCATACTGTTATGGTTTGTGTCTAGAGTCTGCCCAAAGCCTCAGGCAGTCATATGGTTTTTCCAAGGTGACTGAATCTACAATGTGTGACTGATTTGTAGTGCAAAGCTGGGGTTAAAGGTGCTAGGATTAAGGGTGGTTGGTTGCTGGATCAGTCTACTGACTAGACTGTCACTGCCTTAATCCTGGTGGAATGGATGCAATACAAAGGACAGAAAGAGGCTTGTGTTGCACTCTCTCTCATTGCTTTTGCTGTCTTTCACCTCCATGAACTATTGCTAGTCTACCATGTGCCACTCTGCCTTGGAGCCAGCCAGTTATGGACTGACATCTCTACAAACTGTGAGCTAAATAAACTTTTCCTCCCTTTAACTTTGGGTGTTGGGCATTTTGTCTGAGAAATGGGAGAAAATTTACTAAGACAACTATACAACTGCTCAACTGTCCAGGTGCACATCCAGCTTGGTAGGCTAAACTATACTCCCATGCTCTGCCTTGCTGTTCTCGGTGGTAGTTGCTCTTTCCTGCTCCTAGCTTCTGGGTTTACTTGTGTGCTTCCTTTCGCCAGTGCATGTTAGGTTACTTTCAGCTAAAACTTGTAAGTCTTTTCTATAATGTTGTTACTAGTCTTCATCTCATGCATCTTACGCTTAAGGAGGTAAACCCTTGGAATCCAAAGCAGGTCTTCATAACTTTTGTAACTTTGATCATATTAGAATCCATCAAATCCAATGAAATTGGTCTCTCCCAATGTTAAGATTATATGAATGAGTAGTAGTTTCACTAGCAATAATTGCAATACCAAGGTTATTAATGGAGAGGAATTTTGGAGGAAGTAAAGGAAGGAAGGAACCAAGAGGTATGACTGTGGGAGCAGCAAGCATGTATTGGTATCATTTATTTTTTGATTCTAGAACAGTACCATGTGGCAGGCACCCCTCATGATGGAGGAAGGGCACCAGTTGCCTGCGCTGCAAGTCAAGGAGCTGGTAGGGAGGAAAGGGATCTGTGGAGCAACACATTCACATTCAACTATAGTCCTGCTGTCCTCACAAGAGCTATCTGAAGCAGGACACAGAGGGGCTCACAGACTGGAGCTCCTCTGGTCAGATGTTCTGCTCAAAGGCTCCACCTCTGGACGACAAACAGACTTTACATTACATGGCCAGAGAACAGGTTTGTCCCACATAAGTAGGGCTGGAGGTGGAATTCAGGGACCATTTGTGCCACTTCCCTAAAAGGCTTTGGTTCAGTTAGAACTTGCAGAACAATACCCAGCATGCCTGAAGCGCAGTAAATGGACCTCCCAAGATCACTGAGTACCATTCTCCCCATTGCCAGTGTGTCTACAGAGACAAACTTGGAGACCATCATACAATGCAGAGACATTGTGAATTTTGGAAAAGCATATTTCCTTGAATTACATTAACCACAGATAGGCATCTTTTCAGTATTGCCAGTTACAGATGCCTGTTTCTGCTCGATATTGACCACCGCTGATAAAACAATGCTGAGCGTGGTTTTCTTTACAGTAATACTAGGAGCTCTAGCAGGGGTCCCCAAGCCCCAAGTCACTTACTGATACTGGCCGATGGCCTGTTAGAAATCAGGCCACACGGCAGGAGGAGAGCAGCAGGCAAGAGAAGCTTCATCTGTATTTACAATGGGACCACCCCGTTGCTTGCATTACTGACTGAGCTCCTCCTCCTGTCAGATCGGCAGTGGCTTTAGATTCTCAAAGGAGCACAAATCCTACTGTGAACTGTGTGAGGGATCTAGGCTGCATGCTTCCTTGAATCATCATGAAATGCCCCCCACCCCCACCCCACCTGGGGCTATAGAAAAATTGTCTTCCATAAAACCAGACCATGGTATCAAAAACGTTGAAGACTACTGTATCAAAGAACTGGGTTCTGCTATCAAACTTCATGGTTTCAAAGCCAGGCCTGATGCTATACAGATATATGACCTTGGAGAAGTCAAGTCTACCCCTTGTAAAATGGGAATGATGACAGCACCTACCTCTAAGAGATGTCAAGACTCGATTAAGTATTTCAGCTGTCCATCTCACATAGCAAACAACCCTGATTATTAATGACCTAAAACAACTACCATTTCACAAATTAAGCAGAGAACTACCATATAACCCAGCAATTTGATTTCTGAGTATATATACAAAAGAACTGAAAGGAGACATTTGCACACTCATGTTCAGAGGAGCATTATTCTCCAAAGCTATTTCAGTGAAAGCAACCCAAATGTCCACTGGCAGAAGAAAGGATGAACAAAAAGAGAAATACACATGCAATGGAATGTCATTCACCCTTAAAAACTAAGGAAATCCCGATCCATGCTTATACATGGGTGAATCTCAAGGGTCATTAAGCTAAATGAAATAAGCCAGTCATGAAAAGGTAGATGCAGTATTATTCCACTTACATGAGCCATCAAAAGTGGTCACGTTCATAAAAACAGAAAGTACAATGACTGTAGACAGGGACAGGCAGGAGGGACCAGATAGGGAGTGGTTTAATAAGCTTCATCTTATTAGATGAATCTTGTGAGATTCAGCTTTGGAAGATGAAAAGCCTTTGGTGATTGGATGCACAGCAATGTGACCTCAGTATCACTATTGAATGATATACTTAAAATGATTAACAAGATAAACTTTATGTTATGTATATTTTGCTACAATTAAAGATAAAGTAACAGTAAAGTTTAAATTAAAAAGAAACTATTTTCTTGGAGCATAATTCTACGGAACAGCGATTTGGGCTAGGCCTTGCCCAGAGCCGTCTGGTAGCTCAGCTGGGCTTGGGTTTTTCAAGCTGGCCTCTTGCAAAGCAAGAACTTGGGGCTAGCGCTCCCTTTCTACACTGTCGTTCCAGCCCTGTGTGCCAAGAGGGGCAAGCAGAAGCAGCAGGCATCTCAAAGGCTTGTCCTGGAAACCCCACAGTGCCACTTTTACCGCAGTCTATTGGTCAAAGAAAATCACAAGGCCGCTCAGAGCAGCAAAAGAGTTTCTCCTCGTGGAGAAGGGGAAGAACAAACAGCCAACTGACTGACACAGCAAATGTGCACACACGCATGAGAGCAGAGATTATTACAGCCATCTTCACAAACTACACTTAAGACAATGGAAGTAAGCACCAAGAACAGTGCCTGGAACGTAGTAGGCTCTTCGTGAGCAGCTGATCCATTGCTATAGTCATTATGATATTCAGAATGCCAAGTATGTTTCCCGATTGACAAACTGGAGTTGATTCTAATACTTTGCCATGTATTGTTTCTGTTCAGAAAGATGAGGAAAAGCTATCACTTAGTATTAAGGGTCTGTATTTCACTGCATTACTGTATTTAGCTGAATTCTAAATAAATAATCACTGTATTTAGCTGAATTCTAAATAAATAAATCCAAGCCAAATATCACAATACAAAATTTAGTAATGCTAAACTCACACTTTTCCCATAAACTGATTCAATCCAGTAGGTTTGCCTCACCAGAACTGCATAAAATTAAATTTTTTTGAAAAACTACTTGAACTCTAGTATACTGCCAGAGGATCTTAAAAGCTCAACTATCAAAACAAAAGATAATTTGAAAATTATGTAGATTGTTCCCCATGAACAATGTTTAGGTATTTCTGCATCTTCCTTTTCTCATCCTATTAAAGTTCCATAATTGCAATTTTAAATATAGTAATAACAGAGAGAACACAGGTAATAATCTCACTGCAGAAGAAACCCAATATAGTGTTAAAAAAAGTATGATCTGATTTCAGACTGTTCTTAGGCAGCTGGTCCAACTTCTCACCTTAACATTTATATGTACCCTTCAAAGGCTTGGGAGAAGTCATTGCTGAAATGTCATTGAATTTTCATTAGAAAAAGATAAAGGAACAACTGGCTTTGTTTCTCACTCCTGTTTTACTGACTCCTATCCCCAGTACAAACAAAAGTATGGGCAAGTTGGAGCTTCTGAGCCAACTCATCTATAAGCAAGTATTAGCCCTTTGGTGACCTGCTAAGCTCAGATCTCCCATTTCCAAATCTTTTGAAGATAATGTTTGAAAGGATTTTCCTTTATACTTTTACATTAATAAAAAAAAAAAAGCCTCTGGCCATTGATCTCTGCCGCAAAGAGGCCCCTCTGCTCCTGCCTACGCAGAGACATGAGAATGGGTTCACCGTCACACGATAATGCCTAATGCATGCACTGACATTTAGTAATGCACTTCCCCGCCTGACCTTTCCACAGGGGGAACCGCAAGTGGGGGCCACGGCACAGTTCTCCAGCACAGGGAATGTGAATGTGCCCAGAGCAATGCCAGCCACATGCAACTGTCCACCTGCAGAGACCACAGAATGAAAAAGTGCTCCCAGACAAGATCACTTCCTGTCCAACCAGGCCCTGTGGAAATAGATGAAAACCAACCAAATGAGGGCAAGCAAAGGCTACTTATGCAGATCATGCTGCAGCCAGGAAGCCAACCACGTTGTCACTTGCGTTTCAGCTGAACCTGGAAGGCAGGCACAGAAGCGGGAAAGGTTTGTCCGGAAAAAGCAAAGCTCCAAGCACATCCTGAGGAGAGGCTACTGGGCACAGGAAGCTGTAGGTGGGCAGAAGGGCACCCCATGGGACTGGTGAGGCTTTCCCTGGCTGGTCCTAGATTGGATATTGCAGGGGCTGGTGGGGAGAAGCTGCCAGTCAGTAATCACGTCCAAGCTGTCTGGGGCCAGCTGTTCTAGAAGTTTCAGTTTAGTGAGCTAGAGATGGTAGTCTGGCTTCCTAACATCTGACTAATAGCAAGCGGGTTTCCCGGGTTGTTTATTGTGGCTAGGATGCTACTGTCCCTGGCAGAGCACTGCCCCTGTGGGTCAAGATTCCATCTTTGTACGCTGTCTTACTATGTTTGTATTTAAGTCTGCGCCTTTCAGCCCCAAATGAAATCAGAGCAGGTGTCGTGAGCATCATTCTGGTAAGGAGTCTAATTTGCATCTGATAAAACCTGTCTGAGGACAGTGTCCTTCCCTACCCTGTCCTATTCCACATTCGGGGTTCTATCAACCTTCAATATGTAAGGACGACCACCAGCACACAGGGCTCTCTCCCTGCCGGCATGAGCCTCTCTGGCGTGCAAACCACCATTTATGTTGCTTCATTTCAAGCTTACAAGCTCACACCTGGTAAATAATCTGTCAAAGTTTACACTCAACAAAAATAAAAGACACATATTATGTTTTTTGATAGGAGAAAGCACCTCTCATTTACTGAGAACATTTTTCTTGAAAGTAAGCTACATGAGATATCTGAGGATGGATAATTTAAAAAATAATGTGCTAGACGGATGTAGTACCCCTAGAGTCTGGAGACCCACTGCCCCCTGGCTTATAAAAAGTGCTGCTGTGGTTTGACCCCAAGAACAGAGTAGACCAGGAAAAGCAGAAGATTAAGTCAGATATAAAATGGAACAAAAATGGATCAGAAAGAGGGCTTCAGGTGGTTCCACCCCAAACTGACCATTTTTTCCCAAGGTTACAGAGCAGTTTGTCAATTCACCCAAATACAAATATTTGAAGAAAAGAATCAGATTTGAGTGTAAGCTCCTCCAGCTAATGGAAGACAGAGCAGAGCTGAATTATGAGGATACATGTGTTTGAGAGAGAGAGCTACATTTTTGGAGGAGAAACTGTTCTTATAGGCATCATGATTTAATTCACAGAATTACTGAAACTAGAGGGCTTTGCTTAAAATTTGGCACCCCTGCACCATAACGTTCTTAAAAATTCCTAAATGGCAGGCAACTCTGTAAAATGGTCCATTACCACATTTTAATAAGAAGATTCACCTTGGTCATGGTACCTCCACCATAGGGGTTGTTTACAGCCAGCATCATTTTGATTGATTGGGGCCAGAGAAATCCTGAATACAGCAGTGTATTCTGCTACAATAGGCATCTTTCTGGCTTGACATCCTAACCTCAATTCTCTTGGGCTGGAAGCATAATTATAGCTGATTGGTGTTTACCTCCAGATACACACTTTGTTAACAAAGTGATGAAATTAAATGCTTCACAAATGAGTACTTGAAGGTTTTAGATTGTTTGCCCCTAAACACAGACTCTAGCAAGCACATCCCTTGCAAAAGGAGCTTAGCATCATGTTTTCCAAGTTTTCTATATAGTCGCAGTGGTAAACCTCTTGGAAGACTTTGACTATATACTATACTCTATGATTTCATGCTACCTAATAATACTAGGAACATCCTAGTGAGTTAGTACCTAGTGAGTTAGTACTGATTATTACTCTCACTGAACTTTTCTAAAGAGCGGCAAAGAGGTTTTTGAATTTTCCCTAAGAATTTTTAAAATATAACACCGACACTCATCCAGTCAGTGTTAGGGTGCCAGACTAAACTGCTGCTAAAACACATTCCAGTAAGTGGGATTTAAATACAGACATATGCATGAGACAATGACACATTTGCATTTATCTAGGGATAAAAATCCTAAATATCCTCTACAATTTTAATTAGTTTTGCAAATATTTACTGTCTGTGCTGGGCACCAAGTTAGTGATAAAGATACAAAGATAGGCAAATACAGTCCCTGCGCTCGAGTACTTCACTGTCTAGGGGGAAATTAAGTTGGACAAACAAATAGCTTTAATACAATGTGATAAATGCCACAAGATAGATTGATCTTGAAGTTCTCAGGCGTCTCAAATGAGAACACAATTAATTCTTTGGGGAAAGTCCTGGGAAAGCTGCCATTCAGTCATGGTACCTCCACCATAGGGGTTGTTTACAGCCAGCATCATTTTGATTGATTGGGGCCAGAGAAATCCTGAATACAGATGCAGAAGGCAGGAAAAGACAGGCATTCCAGGTAGAATATTTTTTAAAATAGGGATATAATTCCTGAATTTACATATCAGCCAAAACCATGAGTTGATATTTATAGTTGCATCTGATTTTTGCTTCCACTATGAAGGCAAATCATTTTTAGGAAAGACAAAAGCAACAGTAACGCATACCTGTATTTTTCCATGGTCAAGAAATACTTTTTAGTCCTTGGGGAGTGGTTTACTGGTACAGCTCTTGCCTTGCAGGTGCAAGGCCCTGGTTTGATCTTCAGCAGCGTACACACACACACCCACACATACACACACACACACACAAATACACACTTACTTCTCAGTCAAACCCCATGTGGGAGCTGACTTGTTCTCTGGTACTTCCAATTGTTGAGAATTTAAAATTCTGATTGCCATCTTCAATAAATCCCAAATAACTGTATCTGTAATCACTCTTAATGGAGTGCAACTTTCTACAAGAAAACTGAAGTCAGCCCAACTAGACCACAGAAAGCCACCAATGGTCTCCTGAAAAGCATACAAGAAGCTTTTTGCCCTTATGCTGGCAAGAAATGCTGGGCCAAACATCGATCACAGATGTACTTTGGGAGACAGACAAAGTGAATTCTTCTTTTCAGAAGAAACACACTGCATTAAGTCAAATTTCAATATTTCATACCCTCCACTCTCTGCCAGACAAGAAGAAAAACCCAGAGCGGGGTGTTTTATACCCACAGTCTGGGTGCAATTGATTTACTTTCATTGGAATCATTCATCTATCAGGGCTGAAAACATAAATGTCAAAGCAGCCATAATATATTTGCACCAATAAAGTCATCAGTTATGCTTTCACACCACATAGAAAGAGGACTTTATTAACCTTCATGAGGATTAAATACAAAAATAACATTAAAGGAAAAACATTTTTGTGGTTTTCTGGGCAACTGGTATGTGGTGGGAGGGGTAGGGTTGAATAAAGCAAGTACGTAATACTAGGGGGTCCTTAGATGTGGACAGAAAGAGGAAGTGGGTTTTTAAGATAAAATGGCTCCTGTGAGACCTTAAATCTTGTCTGTCCCTATATAACACTCACTGTCTCTAATGCCAATCTGTCATCGTTTCCTCTCCATTATGCAATTCATAGACACATGCAACTGATTAGCAAACTATTTCCCCTACTTTTCTACAAGCTGTTATCAAAGTAATATTATTTCCCTGCACAACGAGGAAACATTAACCAGGCTGACTAAATCCAATGAAGCACATAGCCCGTTAGAAACTGCCTCCCAAATAAACAGTGAGACGGGCAATGAGGCCTTTGGTGGCCTTCATCGTGCTGAGGTACGTGGGTGTGGGGCAGGGGGATTATTCCTTTCTTTAACAGGTCTGTTTTTCTCCTCATGTCTCTACCAGCTCTCTTTCTTACCTCTATCCATGGCTAATCTAGGAAACGGACTTTGGATAGATTCATTCACACAAATATACACATTCCTTCAAAATCACAGTGCGCTCCTCACAGGGACCAAACCTGAAGCTAGATAACAAGTTTCTACGTATGAAATTTCTAGCATCCATAAACAGAAATGGGACTAGGGAGTATTTGTTCTCTGGACAGAAGGAGGCGTAAGATTCAAACATTAGAACAAATTATATTATGGTACATTTAGAAGCTGTTTAAAGTCTTTGGTATAATTAAGTTGGACTACATCACATATACTTTGAAAATGGGGTGCATTTGCCTTTGAATAGGTGCTGGATGCTGTTTTTCCAGAGACAGAATGGGAAAGGAACTTCAGAAAAGCTTTGCAAGTGGTGCTGTGTCAAGTGCTGATCAAGTGCTGATCCCAATTCCCACACCAGGAAGCAGCTAGCCACCTGCCCAGCTACCCTGTCCTACAGTACCAGATCAACACCCACCGGGTCTGAAGGAAGCCACACCAGCCCTCCCGGGTCATTGTTGTCATCAGATGCCCACAGTAAGGACTACATCTCCTGGAGATCAGATCTCCATTCTTAAAGGATTCACCAGCCTGAGGAGTCAGTTGGTGAGAAAACTGCATTTTAAGACAAAAAAGTCTCTCTTGCTATGCAGAACTTTACAGCAGACTGATTTAGGGAAAATATTGTATTGCTATCCACAGAGGCCCCCTGTCTCCTTAGAGATTTACTTAGAAGCTTATAACTACCAAAATCAATCTCTAGAACCAGAAATTCTTTGTTTCATAAAACTTACAGGTACTTGTTATAATCTGTTTGTGTCTACAGAGAATCAATGCAATACTATTTAATATACAAGAACAAATACTTCAGCCAGGGGACAGGCAACTTGACATCCAAATTACATAAAATACTCACCTGTATGAAGGTAATACTGATTCTAGTACCATAGCTCACCAAGTCTATCTTAACTCCACCTAAGTAAAAGATGTGCCTTCTATCTTTTTCCCTTACTATTCAACAAATATTTAATGAGCATTTATTTGGGGCCAATACTACACTCTGGAGCAGGGATACAAAGATCAACAACATGCATTTCTTATTCTTAATCTTACTGGAGAGATGAGATAAGTGTTATAAAGGAGGCAAAAAAGATGGGAGAGCATTTTATTTCTGGCAAAGTACATAAAACCTTCCAGAGAAGGTGGTTCTGGTGAAGAATCTTGAAAGCAAAACAGAAGTTCAGCAGGCAAAGCCAAGAATAAAGAAAGGGCATTACAAGGAGAATGAGAAATGGATTCACAGGCAGAGAGGTATGAAGAACAAAACAGACAGAAAAAAAAATTTTTTGGCACCATGAATTGAACACAGGACCTTGCACTTGCCAGGGAGGCACCGTGCCATTGAGCTATGTCCTCAGCCCCAGAAAATTTTGAATAGCAGTTCAGTATGAGGGAAGCATCATATGATGGGTAGTAGTAGCAGGAAGAGCTGGCGTGTGTTATTTTTACTAAAAGATTAAGACATGCTAGACTGAATCAATGATGTCTGTGGGACTTTCACCCTAACTCTGGATCCTCCTCATGTAGAATTGTGCATATAAATTAACAGAGCTTGCTCATTTTTTGGCTAATTTATGGGCCCAAGTTTAAGTATCCCTGCTAGAGACAATAGTAAAGCTAGAGGAGGGTTAGTGAGAAAAATATGTACAATCAAATTCTGTTGGAAAGAAAATCTTGTCAGAACTAATAAGTGGGATAGACTGGAAGGGTGCATGTTTATTCAAAAAGAACGTTGTTACAATATTCCAGAAATGACCACTGCACAGGTTCCTGACTGAACTGACAACTGCAAGATAGTGATGTGGATTTACGTACGCTCAGGACTGGCCTGGATATTCCCCAAAGCACGCTTCAAATATCTAATTTTTAATGCCTAGAGGTAGTACTTTCCCCACAGCCAAAAATGGAAAAAGTAAAACACACCTACACCAGGTTGAAAGGAAATTTCAGGGTGCTCTTGTTTAAGAAGATGACCGACCACCCAGCATAAGAGAAGTCACTCTTCTACCCGTTACTCCCATTACAGAGCCAAAAGCATAAGTTCATTCTTTCAGTACAACCAGTGCTCATTCCAAGAGCTGGATAATAATAATAATGTTTTGCAGGAAATGTGAAGTAGTAAATATTTCTTGAGTCGACATATTCTTATTTTAATCACTCTTTTTACCAATAGTCTCTACAGTTAAAATAAGAATTCTGTCTATCACATATTTGGGGGAACAAGCAATAATAAAGCCAATCTTTCCAAAGTTTTTGTTCAAATGTCATAAGAAATGTATATCAGACTTCTTTCATTCTTGTTTTGAGTTGCTGAATGCATGAAATGGAAAAGGAGGATCAAGGCAAAATAGGGTGAAGATTCTGGTTGTAGCATCAGTTAGGTAAGGGATTGTGACTTGGAGTGATACATGGAAGATGGTCTGAGTGACATATTTCCAGGGAGCATGGGGTAGAAAAGCTGTGAATCCCAGCAAGAAGCAAAAGCTGTGTGAGAGCCACAGTTGTTTTCCACAATATTTTAAGGTTTCTAATCATAAACGGCAGACCTCAGCACTATCAAATCCAGGTCAGGGTGTAGAATATGATAACCACAGCTTCATTAGAAGTCATTAAATACCTGACCCCATCTCTTGTGACTGGAACTAGAACTCACACGTTTGGACTTTTTCCCAAATCCAGGACTCTTGGCTCCATCACGCATAACTTTATGTGCAATATGACTTCGTTATATTAAGGTTTCTTGGAAAATTCATTAAATGATGGTACATACCCATGATCTATGTGCCTCTAAAATCTATTTTCACTGAAGGTTCCAAAACCCAAACAGTTTCTCTATATTTACTCCTCTGTCCCACACCCATCATGTCTTTCTTCCCACTAGGAATGGTCCTGGAAACTTAGATTTACCAGGGCTTTTGCCTTATCCAGGAGGGTCCTCCATCAGTTTGCATTAGTTGTGTCAAATCCGTCCTTGCTGTCGGTTGGAAATGAATTGCTCAAGGCTCGTGCCACACCTAACGGAAGAGGACCACTCACACGGCAAGTGGGTACAATCGTATGTTGTACCTGTCTAGGCTGGGGTGGTTTTCACAGGTAGCTTTTGCCACAGTTTTCAATCTGCAAATGTCATGAGCAAGAATAACTTGAAGTTCTTTCTCTTACAAATACATCTGAGGAGACCTCAGTAACTTCATGGCTTGCTACAGCTCATCCAGTCCAGGAAACTCTCTATCTGGCCCTGGGGGTTCTCATTCAACCCTCCTTCAGAACCTGATTTAAACTCCACTTTTTGCAGGAAGATGTCCTTCCCCTTCTACTAAGTCAGAGCCAGGTCTTCCCACTGTATGTCCTCACAGTGTTTTCCACTGTAATGACCTGACTACTGCCAGTAGATGATAAAATGTGTGAGAATCTGAGTAACCCCATTATTACCTGGTATAATGGTAGGCACTCAAATTTTTGCTAAATGGAATGAATGACTTAATCAATCATGCATGAAGGCATGAGGTAATATAAAAAATATCCAAAATACTCATTATGTAAAAGATGCTTGCTTTCAAAAGAACTACAGTAAACAATGAGGAAGGATTTTCTTATATAATAGGCAGGTCCTCAAAACATTTTTTCTGTCTCTAATGTTTCCTAAAAAATACAAAACTCAGGGAGATAATTCTTGAAGAAATCATCCATAATTGAATTAATCAGCTACAAGGACAAATTTTTAGGTTTTAAGCTGTTTTCACACTTCTGATACAATTTACCAGATTATTAAGGGAGATCTGGTGAAATTTGAATTAAAGAGCCCTCTAAAAATTAAGAGAAAATTATGACCAAAAAGCAGTTAATTGTGACAAACATGTCTACTTTCATCAGCTTAACACTGTAGATTTTTAATCAAAATACAGTGTTTGCAAATAAAAATAATAAGCTGCCTCCTCATTCACTCATGAATACCTTCTCCATGCCAACCGTCATGAGTCATAGAAATCCACAAGGCTGGGATAGAGCAGCCACTCCAAAATTGAGAGCAACATTCAGAGCCATGCTCCTAGACTCCAGACATCCAGCTCTTTACTTCCAGTTTAAAATATAACTGGGTTAGAGGTAATCAAGTCTATGTATGGGACATGTTCTACCCCGGGATTTGATCCAGTTATAGATGGAAAATGACACACTATCAAATAATGCCACTTCACTTGCCATATGGACCACTCACCAGGTCCAATCCCACAGCTGCTGCAAGCTGCTTCCCAACTGCACTTAGCAACATATGGTCAAAGACCCTTTCAGTCTTCAGTGACCTTTGTCACTAGAGAAACTCCATATGGTGGACCTAGAAAGAGCTTATTTCTGTGTGGAGGTCCCACTTGGTTCCCAGCACCTGCTTGCTGTGGAGACAGCCTGGAAAAAGCCCAGTCAGATATTTCACATCTAGGAACCCAGTGCTTTACATCTTTGCCCACTCAGCCTCAGTCCCAGAATCAAATGGGACCTTGAAAACATCTCATGAGTCCTCAATATTCCAGCTATCATAATGAAAGAATAAATTCCAACTTAAGGGCTAGGAAACAGCTGAAAGAGAAGAAAGGAAGCAGCTTATCCCAATTTAAAGCTTTCAGATGAAGCAAAGCAGAATCTGCTATATACTGTGTGTGCGTGTGGCTATGTGCCAGGAACCAAGTTGCAAATGCAAAATATTTCATTTCACTGAATCGTCCTAACCAAATCCCATGGCAAAGATTAGTACTGCCACCAAACAAAGCAAATCTCAGAATGTTCAAAGCACACAAGAAGTCTCAGTTCCTCTACTTACTTCACTATGTGACCTCGGGCAAATACTTTACATAAAATCTCAAGGCGCAGTTTCTTAGACGAAAATGAGGATAAGAATATTACCAAATCATGCGACTGTTGTTAGATGTCTAAAGCAAAATACACACAAATCACATGCCGCCCCATATACTAAGTGACTAATAAATATAGCAGGCAGAGCTACCAGTTATCTATGATAAAAATAATGAAAATGATAATGGTTGTAATAATAACAAATAAGGCATTATTTTGTAGTGACAGACCTAAGATTCAAACAGGTATGTCTAATTCCAAAGCCTTTACTTTTAATTCATGCATCTGTAATACATTACTTAGATAATAAGAATCAAGATACAGAAATGGATGGATCTTGCAGAGGAAGAAAAGAATAAAGGAAAAAGAGAGAGAAGGAAAAAGGGAGCAAAACAGGAAGGCAGATAAAAAGATAAATACTTGATAAATACTAATATATGTGAACATGAACATATTAAATGCATATATAATTTTCTGCAGAATATGGGAAACAGCTTTTCCTTACTAAAAATGGTAATATACATGCTGCATTGCTTGTTTGGGTCAAATGTTTTATTAAAGATACTGTTTTTCTCAACGTTATATCTCCAGCCCCAAGCGCAGAATGAGACATACAGAAGGTACTCAATATAAAGATTTATTGACTGCATTTCAGCAGAAGATTTTGATTAGAATAAAAGTACAGCTACTCCAGACTGCAGTGTCTCTGACTCAGGCAGGAGGCTTAGTTCTTCTGGAAAGGCTTCAGGGCTGCTCTACTGGAAGGTGATCTCCTGGGTGAGGTGGAGCGATCAGAACCATATCCAGCCCCTTAGGAGCTGACCTGAAATTCATACCTGAAAGTGAAATCTGCAGGGAGCTGAGAAGCAGTCAGTCACCCTGGATAGAGGAGAGGAGTTCTACCTAGGTTAAGACTGAAAAATTCGGAAGTTCTACTAGAAGCAAAAAGAAGGATGTTGATAACTTAGACCATCTCATCATGTTAAAGATAAAATATTCAATTCAAAAAGCCTTCTCAACCTCCTTCTGAACTATGATTAGAAGAAAAATCGACTACTAAAAATGGAAGGGATTTAGGATCACAATTTAATTTCCTCTTCTCCTTGAGAAACACACATAGGAACACAAGACAAAGTATCTTAAAATTTTTGTCAATAAAGGATTGTTATTAAAGAAGTAGAGAGAGGCTTACATTCTTTCCTACAGAGACTTAAAGGGTACTATTATGATTTCAAAACTTATATCTTAAAAGACCTCTGAATTGATGGATTTAATCATGTATGAAATTAAAATGAAGTATTATCTTAAAAGGCTACATTTATTTTGGCACAATTCAAGGACTTTAATATATGCCCATGGCTGACTGTTTATCAGAGTTGGCATTTTTAAAATAACAAAAGATGATGCTAACATTTTTTTCCTAACAAGATTTGTAATTTATGTAGCAGGAACAACTTAATGTGCTAGTGATTTGTCCTCCTGCAACTGTTATTGATGACAAAGCACTAATTTTTACACATCAAAGAAATTAAACCCAGCTTCCTACATATTATTGACCTTTACTGTACCCAAAGTGGCTCAGAAGAAACAAATTACACTGCAGAAAGTTGTGAATTTCCTCCCCACATTGGATTTCACTCAATGGTTGTCTGACAACTGCTAATAGTGAGTGAAGTTTTGTCTTTAGAAGATGCTGCTCTTGCTTGGTGTGGGAGAAAGAAAAGAAGAAAGGAACAATACTTGAAAATGGTCACTTTGGGGCTGGGGATTTAGCTCAGCGGCAAAAGCGCCTGCCTCGCAAGCGCAAGGTCGTGAGTTCGGATCCCGGTACCAGAGAAAAACCAAAAAAAAAAAAAAGAAAATGGTCACTTTACTGACAAATTATTGAATTCATCCTGCAAAGATGCAAATTAGGTGGGATCCTTCACAGGAAGTTTATCCAAGAAATAACAGGGATTTATGCTACAAATGGTGTGACCATTAATCACGGTGTCAAAGGAATGGATTAAAGCACCTAGCAGATTAGTGGAAGCACAGTAGATCTTTAACATGTGGGCCAGCAAACTGAGCAGAGAAGATCCATGTGGGTGGCAACAACCGATCGGTTGTAGCCTGGGCAGAATAAAAGGGGGAAGAAGGAAATGTCCCTGTTTTAGAAGAATTTCCAGTCTTCACCACTGCCTTTGGACACAGGTGCCCAGTTTGTTGAGATTCCAACACAGACTCTCACTTGTGACTCCACAATGAGCTCCAGACTCTCATCCTTGGACTGGAGCTGCATGCTTGACTCCTTTTGTCTTGAGCAGCTATTGGATCATCCAGCTCGCTAGCACAAGGATGGCCATTGTGGCCTCTCCCATACGCTTTCCTAATAAATCCCCTTGCTTACTAATACATCTATTTTTTATTGATTCTGTTCCTCTAGAAAACTCTAATACCAATGGTGGTATTCCACAAACTTAGAAGATCCCTAAGATTTTTTTAGACCCAACTGTGTGAGCTCCTTGGAAAGACCAATACTATTCTGGGTGCATTAGTGAACACATCAGACAAAAGTTTTGGCCCATATGGAGATTAAATTCTAATAGAGGACTCTATTTGTGTGTGAGTGTATGTTTATGTGTAATTTCAGACGGTGACAGAGAGAGCTAAAAAAGAATGAATATGAGGGAGCGGTTGTAATGTGAGCAAACTCCGGAAGGAAGTGAGAGTCAGTGGGTAGACAGCTGCAGGAAAAGTGTTTTTAAGCAGGATCACAGCAAAAGCCTTGAGGCAATTGAGTGATTGCAAAAACTTGAAATAGTGCTGGAGGCTCAAATAAGACTACAGAGGCCAAGGCAGGGAAAGAAAAGGAGAGTGTGAGATGGGGTCAGGGACAAAAAGAAACCATCTGATAGATGAATGCATTAATAAACACTGAAGTCCCTTTAAATTTACAGCAAAATTTGTGAGATTTCTATAAATCTTCAGTGCCTGGCCATCCTACTATTCAACATGCTAGTACTGTCAGCATGTACTTCCCTACATCCATTTCCTGAAGCTTTGCCTCAGAAGATGCCTTTCTGTCCTCTGGAACGCAAGATAGAAAAACAGAATCTGGATTCCTAAGTCAGAGGGAACCTGCAATGATTAAGACTACACCTCTTTCCACTATTGTTAAAGACAGATGTCTTTGTTTTCTTTAACCTTCCCCTTTAAATATTATAATTACCAGACCGCTCACTTCCTGGCAGGATTCCTGAGATGCTCCAAGCTTTCAGAACATCACGCAGCACACATTTTTCCAAGCAAGCAACATTTATAGATTCTATAAACACACAGTGCACAAAAATTGCAGTGGTCCTGCCTTCACCTAGACCACTAGTTTTCAGACCTGGGTGGGAGGGGAAGTTAGAAATCCCAGTGCCAAAGAAAGCCAAACTAACTATCCCATTCCAACTAAATGGAACTCTCTGCCTGGTCATCAGCATCTTCAACTTCCCAAGATTCCAGTGGTCAATCTGGGTGCCTTACTCCCACTGCTGACACTTAACATCTGGCAGCCACATTACAGGGTGAATGACACTTTTTTAAGTCCCCAAATTTATTGCATACTAAGGTTAAACTGTGTGTCCTCAGTCCATTACTGTCACAATTTCTTCTGAATCAAACAAAAATTATGTTTCTCTTTATGAACCATTGAAGGAGTAGATATAGCCCATCTTTTCAGTCACCTAAAGTCCCTCTGAATTCTGAGTCTTACTCCAGCTTGTCCCATCCATCACTTCAATCTGTCTAACACTGCTAAAGAGATGTAAAATTTGGCTAGGTTGGAGTGGAGACCCACACCATAAACTTTTACTAGAGACTTGCTTTCAAGTTGCGTCCCTGCTGGTCTTTCATAGCACCATATTTGATATAAGAACCCTACACATTAGATATTATTAATCACATTTGGAGAGGAGAAGATGGGGATTTGGTGAAACAAATGTCTGCCTGAGATCACACAGGTTAAGGAAAAGCCAAGAACTGTAGTTAGGTCTATATCGATCCAAAGTCTCACGTTCTCTTCATTCACTCCTTCTTATGGTTGGTTAACTAGTTAGCAGCTCACCCAGCTGCTCTCTTACACAGAAAACATCTCCATTAAGATAGCATGGCCACATCTCCCTTTTAACTTGATAAAACTGAAGCTGGCTATACCAACTTTATTTCTCTGATAATAATTTAAAAGGATATGTGCTAAAACTGCAAATAATGGGACTACACAAGGAAGAACTGATGAAAAAATTCCATTTCATTGATGTTTTGATTGTTATGCCAGTCACTGAAGGAAATGAAGTGAATGTTTCATAACTTAATCATAGTGAACGTTTGGTGGATTCTAATTATTGGGACTTCCTTTTGGAAGTACTCAGAAATCAACCTTCCAGAACCTTCTCCAGAATTTATACTGCAACAATCTTAAAAATATCTCATGTACTTTAAGTAAATGGTATAGTGCTCTTAAGTATATGAGATGTGAACTATTCTGGAAACTTGCTGTGATGTGATAAGATGAAAATATCAAGTTAGCAATCTAGACTAGTGCTGTCTGATGAAGTTTCCAGAAATAACAGAAATGTTCACTACCTACACCATCTTTTATGGTAGCTACTAGCCACACATGACTATTGGTACATCTGAAATGTGGTTAGTGGGACTGAGAAAATAAACTTTTAGTTGTATTTCATTTGAATTAATTTAAGTTTAAATGTCACATATGACTCGTGGCTGCTGTCCTAGGATTCTCAGTTCTTAAGGAATCGAGATTACAAATTAAAATCCTCTCAAAGGATAAGAGAAAAACCAAAGCCTTATAAACTCAAATTTTTGTTCATTACTTTTTCTATGATTACTTTCAATTAAATTTAATATTTTTCTCCAGAAATATGAGAATTGGGTAGGAATTAATAGAATCTAAGTCAGGATTTAAATTAGTGATCAACACAGAATTCATGAACTTTGTATACAAAGACCTCTTTCATCCGATTTTCACAGTCTAGGAGCATGTGTCACAACTGGTCCTTCATGGTGGTGGCCACTGGAGGCAGATCGCTTCCATCTGCTGGGTTCTACCCAGGGAAGGCAGGTTCAGGCAGGTTTCAAAAACAGAACAGACACTTGACACTATCAAGCTTTCTTAAAAAAGAGAAAGAGTGTGTGTGGTGGTTGTATTAATGTGCTTATGACAAGTGTACAACTGGCCTATAATAAAGCACATCCCTGCAATTCTACTAGAAACAAGACAAGCAAAAAAACTACATTTTAAAGGTACAGAGGGCTTGGGGATATAGTTCAGTGTACAAGTGCCTGCCTGTCAAGTGCAAGGTCCTGAGTTTGATTCCCAGTACCAGAAAAATTAAAAAATGAAAAAATAAGGGCACAGAAACTGGGACAGGTGCATGTGATTGTAGTATTGGCTGCTTTCAGGATCAAATATTTCACAGAATAATGATACTGAAAAACTCATAGTGAGACTTTTTGTAATTAACAATGCTATTGTAACTAACAACCCTCAAATCAAATGTTGATGCCTTCAAGTACAATGGTGTGTTTCTTGATCACATCACATCCCTGTCTCATGCAGAGAGATGGAGGCCTTTGTTTCAAACAATGTTTTAAGGACTCAGCATGTTTCTATCTTACAATTCTATCATCACCTAGATTTTCTACCACATCCAGGGAAGGATAAAGGCAAAGAGAAAATGGAGAAGATCGTGCAGTAAGATTTTTAGGTCTGGAAATTCTCTGTCATCCCTACCAAACCCCATAGGCCAGAATCCAACCACATTCCCTTACCCAATTGCAGCTACATGCCCAGGAGGAAAAGATAGTATTGTCTTCACAGCTATCTCTGCTATGGCAGATGTCACCCCCAAAGCTTCATGTGGGCATAGAGGGAACTTTTTCAGAGGTAGCTGAATCTCGAGTGTGTGACTGATTCATGGTGCAACAGGATTAAGGCTGCTAAGTTAAGGGTGGGTGATTACTAAATCAGCCCATTATTTGGTCTGGCATCACCCTAATAGTAGTCTGGATACAATATAAGGGACAGAAAGAGGCTTGTCTTGCCGTTGGTTGTTTGCTTTTGCTGCCTTCTGCCTGCCATGAACTTTTTCTCCTCTGTGATGCTCCTCTGTCATGCCACCCTGCCTTGGAGCCAGCCAAGTACACACTGAAACCTCTACAAACTGTGAGCTAAGTAAACCTTTCCGCCCTTAACTTATGGGTGTTGGTATTTTGTTGCTCAGCAATGAGAAAGTAACTAACACACACTATTGTGACTTATTTAGATAGTAGGCTGATCTGAATTAATGAAATATTTATGTATTCATTCAGTTATTCTTTGAGAACATTTGCAATGAATTTAACTATCTACCACATACTTCTGGCACTAAAGGGGAAGACTTTACTATGTAAATCTCAGCTGTTTTCCCTTTCCTTTTTTTTCCCTTTCCTTATATTAGAACTGCCAGTGGTACCAAAAAATAGTATCTAGTGAGTAGATAACTATCAAGGTAGTATAAATAGACAAATACATTGGTCCTTAGTTCTGCAGTCTGCTGAGCTTCCTTATAAGAACCCTGAATAATTTCATGATTGCTACAGCCTGTATCTAGACGTCACCCTAAAACTCATGTGCTCATAGGAGGGGCTTTTGGGTCATGAGTGTGTGGCTCTGAATCACGGCTGCACGATACTGGATTAGGCAGCTGATAGGTTTACACCTGGGTGTGATGTTGAGAGGTGAATCCTGCTGGGAAGAGGTGGGTCACTGTGGGTGTGGCCTAGAGATAGATCTATAGATACACAGACCCCTCTTCCTCCCTTGATGGCACATTCTGTTTCCTGGTGGCCATGCCATGAACAAGTTTCCTTTGCCATGGCCCTCTGCCATGCCACCCCGCCTTGGCATTAGTCGACTATGGACTGAAACTTCTACAAACTATGAGGCAAAATAAACCTCTCCTCCTTTAACTTGTGGATATAGGGAATTTTGTCCTAATAAAGTAACTAAGACAATGATTAATCTCCTCAAAGTTTGCATTTTTAGAAGATGCACCCACATTTCAAAAATGCTGAAAAACTGTTTTTATCATGCAAAAAAAAAACAAGTGTTGGATTTCTTCAGTATTGTATGGCAGAGGTGGAAACAAGTCCAGATTTTGCCTAAGTATTTAGAGGTTTGGGCTTGCTCACAAAATCTTAGCATCATTAACAAAACTGCTCATTAACACTACACCCAAGTTGGGTACTCTTCCCTAAAAAACTGAAGCCTCAGACTCCTTTTCATGATCTAACATCCAAACTCTAAAATCTAAGCCATCAGGAAATATTTTTTCAAACGATCAAAGAAAGAGCTTTTATCACAGCTGCCAAAAGAAGGCTCTTGATTAAAAATCAACATGATTATTGCAAGCATGGGCTTGGGGCACTGGCCTGCAAAGCCCTTCGAGAATGCTTCTCAAGGGACAAACGCGGTCCAGAAAACACCAATTTAATTTTAACAAAATGAGATTGTCTGGGAGCATTTCACTATATTTAACGTAGGGGAGCAGTTTCCAAAAATGAGGCTTGGGTTTCTGGATATAATAATTAGGAAGCTGTCTGAGGGGTAAGATCCAAAGTGTAATTATTGCTAAATGGAGTGTTTTCCTGGGGGTGGAAATAAAGTCTTTACCACGGCTGCATGGGCCCAAATAGGCAGAGAAGGCCTACCAGAAATGTTGCTGTTGCTTTAATTCCTAGCATGTGAGGGTTGTTGTGTGCTGAGCTGTGTCTCCCTCCCCCAAACTCCTGTGTGGAAACACTAATCCTCGATGTGATCAGGGCCTTTAAAGAGGTAGTTAGGATTAAGCAGGGTCCTAAACATTGTTCTCCAACCAATTGGACCAGTGACCTTAGAAAAAGGAGTCATAAGGGATACATATGCACAGAAAAAAGACTTCATGAAGACACAGAGAGAAGGTAGTCATTGGCAAGTCAAAGAGGCCAATTCTGCCCACACCTTGAACTTGAACTTATATACTTCAGAACTATAAGAAATAAATCTCTGTCATTGAAGCCACTTAGTCTGTGGTGTTCTGTTATGGTAGTCCCACCATCTTACCATAAGAATGAATACATAAAAACTTGAACTATGTGAACACAGTCATCTACACAAATAGATACCAAATTCAGGTCAGCATGGAAAAGATCTAAGTCACAGGTTTGAGAACAAAGGGTAACATCAGGAAACAGTGGCCAAATGGAAATGTATTATCATATCCACAGACTAGTCAAAAGAAGAGTATCTGGAGTTCACAGGAGGGAAAAAATTTGAAAAACTAAGGTTTATACAGATCTCAGATACTATAGGGAGGCCAAGAAAGCTGTCAAGTCACGCTATTGTTGACTTCTAAACCATGAGTCTCAATTGCAGTCTCTGGGCACTGACCAAATAGGTAGGAAAATGGAACCAGACTGGACAGAGCTCCTAGGAGGCACAGTTATTGCCCTACGATTGTTTGAATATAAGTTGAGGGGCAGCAATTCTGACTCAAATCTAGAAATCAAAATAAAGCCCAAATAGTTCCCTAGGGAGAAAGGGAGCGACTCTGATTCAGCAACAAGGGTGAGCCAGGCTGAAATCAAGCAGCAGTAGACCGCAAGTCCTCTACGAAGTCAGGAACAACTGATGGACCCTAATAAATCATCCTGAGTGTCTAAAATGCTGGCGGCCACCAAGTGGCTCTCTACTTCTTTGTTCTTTTGTGTTGTCGCTAACGACTTTATCCTGGGAAACTTCAAGATTCCAGGTGAGAAGCAGATCTTAAATCCCCAGGAAAAATACCACCACCTCTTCCTCTTCCTCTTGCTTCTCCCCTGAGGACACTGAGCTAAGGCAAGACAGCTATTGGCCCAGAGGACACTTTTGCGGCATGCAGACAAAACCCCCTGCAAAGCGGCAGCCCTACATGGATGCCAGGCTTGGCCAGGGAAGCCCACGCTGGCTCACAGTCCTCACTAGCCCCACAGTCTGGCACGCTCGAGCAGGATGCAATCTGCACAACCATATGAGATACTCTGATGTAAATGCCAGAGCCCGTGAAGCCTTCTAAGCAGTGTGCAAAGACATAGGAAAACGTCGATGCTTTTACTATAACACAAGCTTGGTGGTTGCAAGAAGCACTCTGTGAGCCTTCATCCTGATTTGTCAGCTTCACAGGATTAATAAACACCTAGCAGAATAGTAAAACACACTCCTGGGTGTGTCTGCATGGGTCACAGAGACATGACCTTGCTACTATTTTAGGTCCCTCGCCTTTCTGCTCTAGCCCTCTTCGCAGGGCTTCCTTGAACTAAGCAGCTTTGCTCCACCACACCCTTGTGCCGTGATGTTCTTGCCTTGGGGCCAGCAGACCATGGACTGAAACCGTGAGCAAAATAACCTTTCCTCCTTTAAGGTGTGAATGTTGGGTACTGTGTCTTAGCAATAGGAAAGCTGATACTCCAAGTGCCTGGGACAAGAGGTGGGAGCAGCCCTTACAGCTGGCACAATATCACAAACCTACCCTTGAGACAAAGCAACTTAGCAGTTTACAACTAAAAATCAGAGAAATGCATTGCACGTGCTAAGAAATCTTCAAGAATGAGACAAACAATAAAAGGCCAGAGAAGGCTCCAGGGAGTAGAGTAAAGAGCCACTAACCACAAAAGCTTGAGATGAAAACTACAAAAGAGAAATTTATCTGCAAAGATGAAGTACAGTAGATTTCTGTGTGGAGACAAAACAAATTTGAAACTGAGGTGAGAGAGAGACAGAGAGAGAGAGAAAGAGACAGAGACAGAGACAGAGATCATAAAATCCTTGTCAGCACTAATGGACTCCAGTAGAAAGTGTGAAAAAAACGCTATCTATAGAATTCAGGTAAAGCCAGTAGAACAGTATCTGTTTAATGTGAAACATATTTAAGATGTATATTGCTCCATATACAGTGTGACTAGAAATGGTGGAGGCAGATATTTAAAAAAATAAATCAACAGTTCCTTCAGAAGCACAACCATCATAATGGAAAGAGAATCCTGCTCTGTGAACAGAAGTACTCAGATTCCAGCCAAGAATCTGAAGACAGATGTAGTAACTCACCCTACCCTTCCAGACCTACAAAGGATGGGCTTGAACTTGGGCCCAGTCTCAGCCTTTGAGGTGTGACCCAATGGCTTAACACTTTCCTTCAGAAAGTTAGACTGAAAAGCCCTCAGATTTCATCGACTTTATGCTAAGAGTCAGACTGTGAAAGCAGAGGTATATAGTTTAAATCTCTGTTCTGTTTCTAGAATGCTGTTGACCTACTAAGCCCTAATCCATTTAAAGACTCCAACCCTCCAACCAAATATTTGGCTATAAACCACTGAGCTTTTGCAGAAAGGCAACCTTCCTGGAGAAACACTGTCCTCTCAAAAGTCAGGACAGCCTGCAAGCTGTAGCACCATCCCAAGACCTGCCTGAGTCCCTTGGACCTAATGTAGCCATTGGAAAAATGCACCCAGAGAAAAGGCCCTGGCAGTCTCTGAGTTGGAGTAAGGGAGTTCTGGGGTCCCAGGTCCCTGTGGCAGACAGGTGACTTGAGCCATTCCCTTGGCACTGGGCAGAGCATCATTCATGGTTGGAGCAACTGGGAGGACATTAAAGGTCTCTCCGAAGGACTCGCAGCCTGGATCCTCTATTCCAGTCTGAGGGTGTTACTGCACCTTCCCAAAGTGGGGTCCAAGGTCACGGTGCATGTTAGGCACATCAGGGAGCATCTAAGGTGAAAATTTAATGGCCAGCAATGAATGAGCTGTGGGAAATCATCAACCAGAGAGGAAAGATAAATTTCACATCCATTCTTTAGCGTGAAAGGGAAACCAGCCTTTGTACAGTTCCTCAAATGGCACTCTGCCCCATACAGGCAGGAGCAGAGGGTAGACACAGAGGCAGTGCAGCCCCAGTTTGGTAGTAATCCCTAGCATAAAGAAAGACAGCTTGACCTGAGCAAGGTGAGTGGAGTTGTTTTGCTGAAAGTTACCATTTAAATGTGAACGTAATGGCCTAAAAGTAGCTCCACTGTTGTTGATTATTGTCAATAACAGAAACCACCTATTGAGCCTTTCAGACTTCTGAAAGGTACAGATGCATTTAGTCTTGCTCAGAAATGTCAAGTCATCTGCCTAACACCCTAGGACTAGGAAGCAGCGGGGTCAGGATTCAAATCCAAAAATAACTCTCCCCGCCACACTCCTTTCACCACCACCGCCACAACACCCCACCACCCGGCACCACCTAGAGAATTAAAGGCTGCCAGCCTCAGCTGTCTCAGGCGGACAACAGAGGAGGCGCAGCCGCACTGATCCTGAAAGGTAGCAATATTTCCTGTACTGTTCCCTGTACTTCAAAGGGTCCTGTCACCGAGGCATGATAGAACTTCATCACATAAGGCCTCGGAGGATTATTCTGTAGTCTCATTTCTCTGCTTCTTGAAATACATGCTTCTAGGTTCCAAAGACCATGTTTCACATTTTGTTATATCCTCCTCAGTAGCTAGCACCAAGCCTCACATGAAAGGAGCTCAAGAAATACTATTTGAATAAATGAATGATGTTCTAAAGAGAGGAAATAATGTAAGAACCAATTTGGAAGGATATAATGGTGCTGGCTATGGTGAGAAACATAAAAGCAATTTCATTCAATTCTAAGATGGAAAATAACACTGACATTCACTGTTGGGGGAATCCATGGTCTAATCTCCTTTAACGTCCCTAGCGCTTAATCTGTCACTCACCATACACAGATTTAGTACTTACTGCCAGGTATTCATTCTCAATTCTTTGAAGCATAAACTCAGCAGCATTGGATAATATAGCTGTGGAAATGCTTTGGGTTTCTTTGGGAGGAAAAAAATATATGCACTTTCATTATTTCTCAACACCATTGTAGATTTCCCTCCTCCTTCATAACATAAAAGCAGTAGCAAGGGGCCCATTCATAAATGCACACGAACTTCCCCTCCGAGGTTGCCTGATGGGAGCAAACAAGATGATATTTAAAAGGGGTCTCAGGTGTCCACGCAGCACAGCACTAAGACCTTTCCTTGTCCTCATCTCCTCTAGCATGTCTACTGCTCCTTTAGCCCTGAGGTCAATCTTCTGGGGAGCACAATGAGCCAGAGACTAACCTGTGCTTTGTGGAACCCTGAGCAGGCAGTGAAACAGATGGGGAGGTGTATCAGTCACCTTTTCTACTGCTGAGACAAAAATGCCCGACAAACAGAATTGGAAGGAGAAAAGGCTTATTTTGGTTCATGGTTACAGAGTTTTCAGTCAGTGGTTGGCTGGCTCCAAGAAACATCATGGTGGAAGGGTATGGCAGGGAAACTGCTCAACCCCTAGTAGCCAGGAAGCAGAGAGAGCAAGGGAGAGGCAAGGAAGACAGGGAAATATAATCCCTAAGACACACTCCCAGCCAGATATGCTCAGAAGAGTATTTACTAATCTCCTAGCCGTCTTTCAAGCCAATCATGTTGGCACTCAAGCTTCTCCATTGCATGAAGTGTAGTGGCCTGTCCAATCCAGGGGATAACACGGAGGCCTTGGACTCCTGAGGGAACAACGGGCCTTTTCTTCTCTACAATGTCAACATGGCAGGACATTCAGAAGAAACTCGCTCTCTACTCAGGTGAAGTAACATTGAAATACTGATGGAAGACACTTAAAATAATTTCATACACTCCTTGGGGGCTAAAGAGGCTCTGAGAGGGTCAGTCCTTCACTTGGCACACGGCCAAGAGTGCTGACTCTGAGTCAAACCTTGTGCCAGGGGATTGGGAATGGAAAGACAAGGACAGGATCTTGTCTGCCCTTGTGGGCCCCTCCACAGTCTAGGAAACAAATGACGATGGGAGTAACAGCAGGGGAGGAAGAAGGAGTTGTAGAATTGTTCACCCTTACTGAGTGGTCATTGTGTGCCCCACGCTGTCATTGGTGCCTTTACACAGGTCAGTTCATGTAAGTCTGAAGATGGACCCTATGTGGGAAAGTGCTACCATGACATACTTGAGGCTACTGGCACTCAGAAAAGGTGCTGTGGGAAGCCAAAGAAATCCCCTGTGACATCTTTCACTCATTTTCTTAAGAGATTACCAATAGCAGTTGTTACCAAAGGGCTAAGAGAAGGTTGTGGGAGGAAAACTGAAGATGAGAAAGGTCTTCCAAGATTCCTAGCAAATCTCCCCACGTCTCAAAGAAAAAGCCTGAGATTGCCTGATGTCAGTGTTAGATACACATCTGGCACCAGGAGTGTGCACTTGTGGAAACACTGCCCCTGCAAATCCAGGCCAACAACTCCTCCTCTGTTCACCCCCACACTGCCACACCTCCAGGGTTGAACAGAAAGGACTCTAGCACCCCAGTCCTCCCAGGGCACCCAGCTCCACATGACTTCCCTCTGCAGGCACACAAGGCTTGCTTATAGACCAGATCAAGCAGCTCGTTTTCTATTCCAACTCCTCCACTCAGAATTTGAAGTAATTCTGACAAATAAGAGAATCATATTTTCATCTATCATGTAGACCTCGTAATGAAAATGTATACTGGATAGAAGTGTTTCCAAGAATTCCTACACTTTAAAAACACAAATTCCATCTGAATTAACATGCCAAGCATAAATCTTGTCTGATTTATTCAGTAAATGTTTACTACTTTTTCTTATCAGTCTTTGTTTTTTCTTATTTGTGTTGGCATTTAAGCATAGGCTTTCTTGTATTTAAACAGTTTCACATAAATCACCTTTTCCCCCCTCCTCGACTGTAATCATCTGGAGAGTTAGGTCTCTACCACTGATCCTAAACCCTCCATATGCATAAGAACCATCAGAAGAGCCTATGAAATTTACCAAACCTAGCCCAATCCTGAGCGTTTTATTTACATTGATTTTAGATCGTTCATAATGCTTTCCAGAGCTTTGATCTACTTCTCTCACACATGGCAGCACAGTGCAAATACCGGGGAACAGTGGTCACCCTGCAGAGTTCCTGGTTTAATTGAGCCAAGTGCTATTTTCTTGGAACTGACTGTGGTCGTCACTGACCAGAGCACCACCTCCATCGATCTGGCTGTGGCTGCATCTCAAGATCTTCCTGAAATGTCCCAGGTGACTCCACTGTGACATCAAGACTGAGGGTGTCCTATGTCTTGGGACTATGTCCTATGTGTTGTCCTATGAGGGATGTCTCATAGGATCTAGTCCAGCCAGTGCGTAGACTGGGCTTTCATAAGTTTTCTATAATATGAGAAAACGTTCATGGAAAGTAGTCTAAACTCCATTTCTACAACTCCCCACAAATTAATCAGGACCAATGAAGTTTAGTTATATGCTAAAGTTACTAAGTTCAGATTCCCATAGTGCTGTAAGCTGATGATGTTAGGAAGTATTTCTTTCCTTACCAGGTAATTTCTTTACAATTAAGATGAACTGAGGAACATTCAGGTCTCCATATTTAGCATCAAGGGTCCAGAGGCTACATCAACATTCACCCAATAAATCAGTACACTTAAAATACAATGTTCCAAGGCCACCAAGAGATAGCCTGTCTGTGTCTTCTTTTTAAAACTACACTCAGACTTGTTACTAAAAAACAAATTGATCTCAGCATCTGAGACTGAACAGTTTTATCAGCACAGAACAGGCATCTCGGATTGCAAACACTTCGCACTTCACCCCTCTCCTTCCACGATGTCTGAGTATTTCCTTCACTTCCGGTTCTGACAACTCACCAGTTCCCACTGCAGGGCTTGCTGAGAGGGACCGGAAGTCTGGGGATGGGACATGAGCTGGAGGTGGGGGCACTCTTCACTCTCACTTCACTCTCAGCCTAATGCGAGCAAGGCTGAGGGCTTCACTCACCTTTGCATCCCCTCAGGACTTCACAGAGGCCTTCCACAAAAAACTTTGCAACAGATATTTGTGTTCACTATCTCTAATGCCTTGAAGCGAATCACATACACAAGTATGCTATGTGTGCATGCACACACTCCATCCACAACCCTTTAGAAGATCCCCTTGAAAACATCCACAGTTTTTCTCTACTCGTTGGGCAAAGGACCTTGCCTGCATGTTAAACTCGAAGTGCACAGTTTTGTGTCTGTGTCACCCATGCTTCCTGTTGTAGCCGGAAGGTTCTCCTGGTTTGCCCTCTGTGTTCCTCTGGGTTATCGCTGACATCTGGTCACTCCACTCAGCAGCGGTGCTGAGTCAGTTAATTACTTTTGCAACTGAAGTGGATTCTGTTACTTTGTACAGTCGATGCTCCCAAAGGCTTTAGGACAGTTAAATTTTACTCATGCCTTTGTCAATATATTTCACACACACCCAGTGCCTTGGATACGGGGGTGTTTGTAAGTGTGAGCTTGAGACTGCCACTCTGCTTCTGAGGACAGCTTCCTGCCTTTCTTCGTATCTTCCAATTCCATTTCCAAGTGGTATCATTCATTTACCTCCTTTCTGCAGACTTTTTCTCTGTTTTGCTCTTTCCTTAGCTTTTTTCCTGTTTCCCCCCTCTCTTCTTTCTTATTCTTTTGATTTCGTAGCTCTACAGAAGCGCAGCTTGCCCATTCCTTTGCGGTCTTCTTCTTGAAAAAGTTATTCTTTTATTTACCTCTATATGCTAGTGTCCTAAGTGAGAAACCACTACAGGTTTTTTTCTTTTTCTGGACACAGAGAATTTCAAATAGCTGTCACTAGAGCCAACTAGCCATGCGACCACCTCTAAATTCAATTTCCAGTTCAGTGATGAAATTTCTTTTGCTTTCAGGTTCTCACACTCTACATACTGCCTTCTTCTATCACCAAAAAATCCTACTCTTTCCTTTGTCCTCACGTCAACTTTTTTTGCTGTTGTTGTTGTTTTTGTTTTTCTTCTGGTACCAGGAATCGCACTTACAACCTTGCGCTTGCCAGGCAGGCGCTGTGCTGCTGAGCTAAATCCCCAGCCCTGTCCTCACATCAACTTTTAAAAGGCCTGGAACCAACCAACATTTCTACATACATGTTTCCCTTAGTTTTAAAAATCTAGTTTCTCAGATTTGTATGAGTTTTTGCACTTCTTGTATTTATTATATATTTTTAGAAAACATCAATAGCATTTTAAACCAAAGTCTAGCTCCACCAAAAGTTAAATATTATTCAATTCATGAAAAAGATTTATTTTTAAGAATAAACACAAAACACAAAAACCATCTAATTAGGAAATAAAAATCAAGACGGTGTAGCTCCCTTTGTTGCTTCTATGTGCAGGAAACCATTTGAGCTCAATTAAGCACACAACATAATTCATTAGAAGAATACAGAAGTCTCTTGCACACCTCAAAGGTTTAGTTGGGCTGAGTCTTAGGTGCTCATTAAAAGTGGGGACTAAACTACTCCAGGAATAACTGAGACATCTTTCCCTCTGTTGCTTGTGTCTGTTTCTCTCCATTCTTCTATTTCTGCAGAAATACTTTCAGTTTCTCTAGTTTCACAGTAGAAAATGGCCGTACCTGAAAGACATACTAGGAATCTGCAATAATCAATTACAAAGTCCCAAGTGCAGAAACTCACTGGAATATCTTAGCGCAGAGAAGCCCAGTCCTGTCTAATCAGTCACTGCTAAAAAGCTGCATTACCTGTGAAATTGTTGTTCCCATACTCACCACAAGGCTAGTGTTATGGCTTGTGTCTAAATATCCCCCAGAGCCTCATGCGGTCATTAGTGGGACTTTTCAGAGGTAGCTGTATGTAGAGTGTGTGATGCTGGGGTTCATTGTGTGACACTGGGATTAAGGGTATGTGATTACTAAATTAGTCCACTGATTGGTTTGGCATAGCTCTGGGTGTGGGTAATGGGAAGGCCCAGCCTGGGTGTGAGTGCTACCCGCCCTAAGAACCAGTAGCCTGGATGGAATATAAGAGACAGAAAGAGTACTGTTACTACTGCCTGCTGCTTCTTCACTACTTTGCTACCATCTGCCAACCATGAACAGTTTCTCCTCTGTGACACCCCTCTGCCATGCCACCCTGCCTTGGAGCCAGCCAGGTATCAACTAAAACCTCTACAAATTGTAAGCTATAACAAACCTTTCCTCCTATAACTTTGAGCATCAGGTATTTTGTCTTAGCAACAAGAAAAGTAACTAAGACAGTTAGGGTATCAGAAAAGAGAAAGTGCATTAAGTTTGGAAGATAACTCACTACAAATGCAATGCAAATGTTATTTTGGCCAGTCACATTTTTCCATTTGAATACACAAGCAAGCTCTCATTTAACCAAGAATTTTAACTCTCCCAGTTGGGATGGCTGTAAATCTTAAACTTTCCAACTCCTCTGAGACAGATGGGACACACAAATTAGGAGAAAAACTCAGATTGCCGAACCAGAAAATGTAAGGTTTCTAGGGATTTTAATTCAAATATGAGCAACTGCGTGCATTTCATATTATGCAACGAAAGTTATGAAGCATTTCACTTTAATTAATAGAGCATTAAAACTATTGCTGAAATTATTAAGCATGAAATTCAAGCACACAACACAGAATTTCCTCCAAGTCAAATTATCATATGGCCATAGGACCCTATTCTGAAATAGTATGATAAATCACAGGCATTTAGAAAGCACTGGATCTTAGATTCACGTAAATAATACATTAGTACCTTCAAAGGTCAGGTATCTAGAGCACATACCACTCAGGAAAAATTATAAAATGTCACACAATACTGATGTCTGAGACATGGTTATAGGACACCATAACCCTTCAGTGATAACAACACAATCTCTAAACTAAAGTTGTTATTACTTTTTCATCAGAAGTGCCTTTTACTAAACAAAAACATAGTTGTAGTAATCATCAGTTCAAAAGAAATCTTCCTTAAGGAAGTGGCAGTGATCTCTGTCTGGGAGATACATCACCATTACAAAAGCCCTACATAATTGAGTAGCCTGGTACAGCACCAATGCTGTGTTGGCACTACATCTGTCTTCCAGCTCTAGATTTTATAATTCAGAACTTCTGCTTGGGTTACACCAGGGATAATGTGGACATCTCCATAACCAGTCTTTTTTTATGTTTGCAGTAATATGATGTCTTTTTAAAGTACATGCTTGGGGCTGGGGATTTAGCTCAGCGGCAAAGCGCCTGCCTGGCAAGTGCAAGGTCGTGAGTTCGGTTCCCGGTACTGGAGAAAAACCAAAAAAAAAAAAAAAAAAGTACATGCTTATAGTACATAATGTTTACATTCTTTGCATGGAGTTGGTATACGTACACAACACACCTTAATTCCTTTTTTCATCCCCTTTCTTCTCCCTCTCCCTACTCCATCCATGGGTTTCCCCTCACTTGAGAAAGATGTATCTGCTTACTTCCTCTTACTTATCTAGTTTGCTTTTTATTCATAATATGGGCTGTGATATGATGTCTTTAGCATTCAGAGAGATACCTCTTACACCCTTCTATGCCTTTGGGGACCCAATCACTTCAGAATTACCCTCATAAACATCTAGGACCACAAGAAACTTCCCACCCATGCACTGAACGAAAGGAAAGACTTGGAACTATGGAGGGCAAGCTTGCTTCTTGCACGGAGCCAGCTCTTCCAAACTTCGTGCCACTGCCAGCCTCCCCTTCTTTTGCCAAGTCATACATGCCTTAGTGCCCAGCTCTTCCCACTCCGTGCCTCTCTCCCGGCCTAACCAGAGTTTTCATCATTTTGTTGCTGACTGTTTCAGAGCTGCCTCCTAAGTTCCTGAATGAAAGCTTGAGCCATGGAGAAAAATCTGCACTTGGTTCTCAAGGCCCCTTGAATTTAACACACCAAAAATCCTAGCCATCCTCTCCTGCTCTTCCTGGAAAATCTGTGCTCCCTTCATTAATGAAATGCACCATCATCTTCTTCAGGGCCCAAGCCAGAAACCTGAGTCTACCTTGATTGCTCTCTCTCCCTCACCATTGATGACCAATTACTCACCAAATCATGCTGAGTTGATCTCCTAATTATATCTCAAGTCTCAGTCTTCTCTCCCTTCCTACAGCTACTTCCTTGTAGTCTGATGTCTTCTGAAAAAAATTTAACAACTTCCAAGAATGTGTCCCTGCTTCAAACACTGCCAACTCCCAAGGTATTCTCCACACAGTTACCAATCACAGTGACTGTCCCAAGGTATAAAAGTGGTTATGTCTTTCCCTGAATAAAACCTGACAGTCACCCTCCATTGCTCTCAAAAGAAAATAAATCTGTGCAAAAGTGGTTCTCAACCAGGGGTCATTTCACTTCTTAAAGGGCACCTGGCAATGTCCAAAGACATTCTTAGTTACCAAAACTGGAAGAATGGGAGTTGCTACTGACATCTAGGACAGAGGCCAGGGACGCCACTAAATGTCCTACAGTGCAGTCCGTCCCCACCTCAAGAAAGATTTATTCAGCCCAAAACAGCAACAGTGTTGAGGCTGAGAAATCCAAAAGGCACAGCAGGCCACAACTAATATTTCTATGTTTTCTCTTTTGTTTTTGTTGTTGTTTTGTTTGACTTCTTTGCTTTTGCTTCTTTCAGTTTTGATTTGTTTGTTTGCTTGTTTTTTGCATCCTTGGGATTGAACCCAAGGCCTCTGCCACATCCCTTTGTATTTTTCACTTTTTATTGTGAGACAGGTTCTCATTAAATCTCTAAATTGCCCAGGTTGGGCTCAAATTTGTGCTTCTCTTGCTTCAGCCTCCCAGAGTCCTGGAATTACAGGCATGAGCCACCACACCCAGCTCTAACCTTTCTACCTTTTTATCATTCCTCCCTTCTACACCTCTGCCTTCACCAAAACTCAATGAGCCGATCAGATTAACCTCCTTCTCATAGACATCGTGTTCTTCTCTCAGTCTCACCACTCATTCATCCTGGATTACTGTTCTTACTATCTGCCTGCTTTCTTTACCTGACTAGCTCAACCTTCCTTAAGTTTTCAGCTCAGACGTCACTAACTCTGGGAAACCGCCCCTGCCTCCCATGGATTAGATGTTCCACTAGCTAATTAGCTCCCTGCTCTTCCCCTGTCATCACACTGTTTCATAATTACCTATTGACTTATCAGTAGCTCCCCAGACTAAAATTAAAAGACCATGACTATCTTGTCCTCTCTTTAATTCCCAGCATCCAGCAGAAAGCCATGCACAGAGATTCTCATTGCATTCTTGTTAAATGAATGAATGATTTGAAGACAGCATCATGGGGTAGCCATTGAACCACCAACAGTCCTCATTGAGCACATCTTTTATCAGCAATCTTGAATGCTAGACTGCACTTCTAAGCCTCAGAAGCAAGTAAGCTTGGGCAAGCTGAAGAACACGACAGAGATGTCCTGCGACATCCATCAAGAAGCAAGGGGCTGGTGAAAATTATGCTGGTGAGTAAAACTCTTTGCACTCAGGCACATCCTGGGAACCCAGTCATTTGGCTTCAGTAGAAATTAGGCAACAGCAAAATAGAATGTTAGCAAATTATAAATACTCCATCAGTTACTGTTCCAAGTTATTGTTCAGATAAAAACAAAACAGGGAAAATGTCAGATCTGGTCAAAATTAAATGAGGTGAAATGAAAGAAGAAGAATAAGTGGACACTACTTTCCACCCATGGATATGAATAACAGGTGTTGGCTTGTTGAGTAAGTGGGAAAGAAAAGGACATGCATAACTTCCTGGGGTTGCGATTGCTTGTAGTGTGCTTCCCAGAAAAGCAGCATCACTAACACCCACAAACATGAGAGAAATGCAGATTCGTGGCCCCATCTCAGACACAGTCCAGCAATCTGAGTTTTCCACGTCTTCCAGGCGATTTTTCTACTGGCAAAGTGTGGGAAGAGCTGCTCTCACTCATCAGACAACTAGAGCAACACCCCATGTGCATAATAATAACTTGTACAGGACACTCTATGTGTCAAACTCCATTCCCATTTGTTTATACATCAATTCACACAATGACATTCTCACTTTACAGATGTGGAAATACACAGACAATGTCACTATGCCTCAACAAATTACTGAAGCCCCTCCTTTCCCATGAAGGCAAGTTACTCCTTAGGACTCCCTGCAAAACCTTCTTCCCTCTTACCCACCTCAGTTAATGGCGTCTCTGTTCTCCACTCCATAGTCATTTGGGATTCCCTGATCCCTTCAACTTAACACCCAACCAAGTCCAGATTTCCCCTGTAGAACTCATCCCTGTGACATAATTCCTTAGACCACTAGCTCTCAGTGTCTTCCTAGAGAAACACATGGTCAAAAGTGCTTTTGTAACAAAACTAAGAGATATTTTTAAAAATTCTATTGACATCTTCACCAGAAGCAAAGATAGGAGAAAGTGCCAGCACCTGAGCACGAATTAAGACAGTGGCTCCAGACTTACTGGTAGTCACTGTGTTCTTCACTGGCATGAACTCCCAATAAAATAATGCCAGTTTCAAATAACAATGTGTATGGTGGAGTAAGAATTAGGAATTTTGTAAGGCCTTCCGTACACATGCTTTTAGTATCCTGTGTGATGAGAAAGGAAAAGGTATAAAGCACTTTCACTCCATGCATAAGTACCATGGTCACAAAGAAATGCTCTTGTGTAATTGTTTTAGTCATGAGTTCAACTAGTTGGTTTTTGTTGAGCACATTTTTTACTTGAAAAGAAAACTAACAAAGTAAAGTTATTTAGATTTGGGAATCTGTAGAAAAGGAATGAAATAATCCTATCACTTTAGAAAAAAAAAAAAACAGTATTTGAGGTTAGTGACAAAAACCTTGTTTATAAGTGAAAGTTAGAATTTTATAAAGCCCATATCTATCAACATGAGCTTGGCAACTCCTTGGAACTTAATTTTTTTATGAGTTACTGGAGTGGCTGATGTTAACAAAGTATGATTTTTTTGGATACCATATAAGGAAATGTGTGAACAATCAAAAGGTCTGCATTACCCCACTGAACTGGTATTTTCAAATGACAAAGGCAAGATGCTACCAAATCATGCATGGATGAGAAATTCAAAGTGCAAGCTGGACCAATGGATTTGAAGGTAACAGAATATGAAAAGTTCACTGATTCAGTTTTAGATTTCACATAGCAACTAACCTTTAAAAAACTACCAATTGGAGTTTGGCTGTAGTAACAAAGCGGTGTCCACATAATCTGAAAAGTCTACTCAAATGCTCCTCCTTGTTCCAGCTACATATCTGCATGAAGCTGAATTCTCTGGTTGAAATCAACTTCAACCATCACAACATGTTGCAACAGATTGAATGCAGAAGCAATATGAGAATCCAACTGTCTTCTATGAAACAAGCTACCTCAGGGACATTTGCAAAAGTGTTTTAAATGCTGCCATTCTGATTCATTATTTTTATTTTGGAAAATGTAATTATTTCTCATTTTCGCTACTTTTGTTTACATGAGATGAGTTCATTATTATTTTTAAACAAAATGAGAAATATTTAAAATCTGTCCAATTTTACTTTCTAAAACTATAAGCATGAATAGATAGGACTGAAATAAAGGACTTTTTAGGTTTGCAGTAGCTTTTTTTTAAGAGTGTAAAGAAAGCCTAGTGGTGCAAGTGCCTGCCTGGAAAGCTCAAGGTCCTAAGTTTGATTCCCAATATAAAAAAAGAAAAAGGGAGACAGGAAGAGAAAGCCTAACACACAGGCTTGAGAACCAGTGATACTAATCCATAGATCCTCTGCCATATACAGATTCTCAAGCTCCTATTCAGTATCTCAGACAACTTCTCCAAAACTCTTCTCTGGTTTACAGGAAACAAACTTTAGTACTTTGTTGCTCAGAAATCCTTTATATGTAACTAGTTTGGATTTCTACATCTTTACAAGTCCAGCTTTGAGGATGACTGACCTGTGACATGACCCATTTGACTCTGGGAAAGCTCGTTGCTCTAACCCTTACAATCTTCATTGGAAAAGCAGAGTTACTCATAATGTCTACTTCAGCAGGTCTGTTGGGAGTACTTTGTGTCCCCCCAAACTCGTATGTCAAGAGTCCTAAACTCCAGTGGCTATATTGGGAGTAAGGAAGAAATTAAAATTAAAGTCACAAATGTAGCCCTCTTATCTAATGGGACTAGAGTCCTTATTAGAAGAGGAACCAGAGGACTGTCTCTTTCTCCACCATGAGAACATAGCCATCCATAAGTCAGCAGCAGAACTGTCACCAGTAACTGAACTGTCCAGAGCCTTAATCTTGAATTTTCCACCTTCCAGAAAGGCAAGATAATAAATCTCTCTTGTGGGGGCCATGTAGACTTTGGTGTCTTGTTACAGCTGCCCAGACAGATTACTACAAATTCTGGTACCAAGAAGAGGGTGCTGCTTCAACAAATACCTAAAAATGTGGAAGTTGCTTTTGGAACTGGGTGAAAAGTAGAGACTGGAGGACTCATGGTGTCTCTACTAGAAAAAGCCTAGATTTCTGTGAATTAACTCTTAGTAGGAATATAGAAATTAAAGGTGAGGACCCAAGAGGAAAAAGAGAAGGCTTGAGAGAAGTCTTCCATCTTCTTAGAGGACACATAAACAATCATAAACCGACCATGGGTGGGATTACAGACATGGAAGGCCATACTGCTGAGGTCTTGGATGGGAAGGCGGAATGTGTCACTGGAAACTGGAAGAAAGTTAGGTCTTTTTATTAATCGTTTAACTGTGTTCTAGTGTTTGGTGGAAGGTAGGACTTCTAAGCAGTGAAATTAAATGCTTAACTGGGGAGATGTGCAAGTAAAGTAATGAAGGAACGGTTTGCTTTGCCTGCTTGCTTATTATAAAATGTTCTTGAGAGGACAGAGAGAAACTGAAGTTGGACTTGTTAAACAGAAATGAACAAGAAATGAAAGATTTGAAATGTTCTCTACCTGTGCATATTACAAAAACTGCCACATTCCATTGGGAAGAGAATGCAAGCGTGCAGCTGGACTACAGCTTTATGAGAAGTTTATGGTGTTATATGGGCAGAAATGCTACCAGTTTGAACCAAAAGGATGGAGTTAGGACCAAATACAGGCTGTCAGATTCTACGACCGTACAGCTAGATGCCAGAACATCAAACCAAAGAGGAGAGCTAGTAGAATTTGCCTTGGTAGGTTTTGCACTTTCTCAGGACCTCTCTCTCCTTTTTTCTCTTCAGTTTCTGCTCTTAGGAATGGGAATATCTTTCCTGTGCCTGTCTCACCATTGTACTTTGGAAGCACATAACTCATTGGGTTTCAGGTCCACAGCTATAGAGGAATTTTGCCTCAAGATTAACTGTATACTGAGTTTTACTCAATCTAATCTAGGTAATAATTAGAAAAGACTTTGGCTATTAACTTTAGAGTTGCTGCTAGCATGAGTTCAGATTTCTACTACTGTTGACATTAACTAAATGTGCTTTTGTGCACAAGGACATGAATTTGGAGGTCAGGTATGGAACTGAACGTGTATATCCCCTAATTTATGCATTGATGCCATCATTTTCAGTATGGCTATATTTGGAACTCAGAAATAATTTTAAATGAGGTCTTAAGTGTGGGGTCCTAATGTAGTTGGATTAGTGCCTCTATAGAAAGAGACTTCAGAGAGAACTCATTCTCTCTTTCTACCATGTGAGAATACTTCACAAAAATAGCCAGGAAAAGAGCTCTTGACTTGGACCTGTAAACTCCAGAAGTGTGAGAAAATAAATTCTTGTTGTTTATGCCACCCAGTCTGTGGTATTATGTCATTGTAACCTAGTAAGCAGACTAAGACAGAGAATTAATAAGTAAGATGTTGTTCTAATCAGCTTTTGCTTCACTGACACAATATGCGACAAACACAACTCATAGGAGGTGAGGTTTAACTTGGCTCACGGTTTCATGGGGTTCAGTCCATGGTCACCTGGTTCACAGTGGCCGGGAAGCAGAGCAGGGGAACAGTGCCAGAGAGGAAGGGGCCAGAGACCACGCCTGTCTCCATGGCTTACCCAGATACACCCAAAAACGTACTTTACTGATCCTCTAGGTGGCTCCCAAGCCAATCAAGTTGACGGTTACTTTTAACTGTCACAGATGGACCAAATATTTAGCACAGTTCCTGGTATATAGCAAGCACAATAAATATTCTGCTATTAGTATTATTAACACAATAAATACTTATGGAGTGTCTGATAATTACCAAGGCTCTTACCACCAGGGAGCTTACAGTCTAGGGTGGTGGAAGTTTAATCATATAATTGTTCAAATCGGTACATAACCATGATTGTGTCAAATGGTTTTGAGAAAATCCATGACGTTAAGAGAAGATAAAATATAAGGGAGACCTAAAGTAAAGTATGCATATGCTAATTAGCTCAGCATAGCCATTGCACAATGTATGCATACTTCAAAGCAATGTATTGTACACAAGAAATACATACAGTTTTATTTGCAATTAAAATTGAATAAATAATGTTTTCAAGAAAAGGAAGAGCTTAATGTAGGCTGGGTATGGAGTTGGTTTACATTTAAGAAAGACTTCCTTGAGAAAGTAGCATTAATGGTATCACCTAAAGATGAACAGATGTGGTTCATGGCTAGACGCCTAAGGAAAAATGGCATCTCTTCCTTGTGGACACTACGAGGTAGTAGAATCAGCTAGTTTTATTATTGGATATTTTTCTACCTAATTTAAGTTACATTCAAAAACATAAAAGCTTGCTTTTAGTTTTTATATGGCACTTCTAAACTTAATGTTTATTCTGGCTTTCATATGAATATCCCATGCCTGGTGCTTGTTGAGAATTACTAAGAGAAGTAGAATTACCTTCTGGGAAAATTGAAAAATGACCTTTACAGGCAAAAAGCAGAAGATAAAAGGATCAATAAGCAAAAGTCCCCAGTTTCCCAATTCACCTGACTAATGTTACAATCAGAAAAAGAAATTAATGCATAAGGCCAGACTCTTCCGAGAAGCAAAGGCTAGTAGGTGAGAACAAGGGCACAGAGGGGTCTATGAAAGTAGATTCCAGTCCCACTGCTAAGTGATTTTTCCTGATCAAAGAGAAGGAGCAATGAAAAGCTTTGAAAAATGATCCACAGGCTGAGAAGTACACAGCTACAAATATCCCAGCTAAGGCAGTGCATTTTAATGATCTCCCCTCAGAAGCACAACATCCTCTCCCCAAAACACAGACCCTAAGAGCAAGCAAAGGCCCCAGCAGCAATCCAAAAGAAGGATAAAAATGAGCTGCATATTTATGTTGGCAGGGACAGTGGAGGGGACCTGCGAGGCTGTGTGAAGATAATCAAATATTAAAGTGTGTCTCTCTTTACCTTTTCCTTTAGCATTCCCATACTTGCTCTGTGAGGACTCCTCAAAAATTCTTTTTGCAAGTCGAGTAGAAGATCTTGGTACATCATGATGGTAGCTGAATGGAAGTAACTTGTAGCTGGTAGCCAGCAGAGCCTAGTACCAATCTCCATTCATAACTGTGAGCAGAATTTGTCAGGGTGTAATGCCCAAGAGTCCCCATCCCTCACTTGGGGATGGTGGCCTTTGAAGAAAATTACTTCATTTGTAAAGAAGCTCTGACTTTTTAGAAGTATTAATACAGTCAATAAAATCCCACATTTTGCAGCAGTATTATATTAGCTTCTTTAATTATACAATGGTCACAGCTGGAATGTAATATACACAGATGCAGGGGATCTTTTCCATTCTGGAGATCTAGAGAAAGTTTTTGAGCTGTCTGAGAAAGTGGCCAGTGTGAGGTATAAACAAGGTTCCCTCACTCTTCCATTCTTGGTCCCCCAAGTGTGTTTCTCCAAGGGCTCCTGCACTTACCTGCTTTAAATCTCCTCACCACACTGGCCCCTCTACTCTGAGAAATCACCTTCTCCCCTCTGTCAGGACAAGTGAGTCACCATTTTGACTATTCTCAATTTTCTGACTTCTTCAGCACACATACTGACAAGCAGCTCTGCCCTTCACTGCTCCCCTCCCCAGCACAGAAGCACCCGTTCACTGGTCCAGTTTAACCTAACATCCCCTGTGCCTGCATCTCAGCTTCTGCCGCTCCCCTAGCTCCCCTCTCTCCCTTCTCTCTTCAACTTCTCGAGGCCAAAGGTCTCCTCTGTGAGGACAGCCATGCGCAAATGCCCTGTTCCACGCCTCCTCACATTTAGCTAGGACTTCCTCCCCGCTCACCTCATTTTTGAGCAGCCAGTCTTCTTGAAAGGATAATCCACACCAGTGGTTCTCAAATTATGATGTGCAAATTGACCACCTGAGGATCCCAGTGAAATGCAGGAGCTGGTTCAAGTAAAGCTGGAGTGGGCCAGAGTTTGCAAATTTCTAACAGGCCCCCAGGAGACACTGATGCTGCTGCTATGCCAACTACACTTTGAGAAGTTTCTATACTCTAATTTCACTTTCTCTACTTAGGCTACTAAAACCATCAGTTTTTAAGTGGGTTTCTGGGGATGGGAGTATAAATATCAAATAAATAAAATACACCCTTCCTGATCTTCTCATATGTCCATAACAAGGATGCCAACGAGCATTTCAGTCCCAGGATTTGGGCTGGGTGGATAACAAGCTTCATGCCACAAAGAGGAGACCACGGTGCATAAACAGATACTCCAAAAACCCAACAACTAAAGTTTCCTTAACAGATGATGTAACCATTGTTTTGCGAATCTGATCAACCCAGGTTGCTAAAATTCTGGATGCCCTACTGGGTCATAGGCAAGAACCATTTCTGTGTATTTCTGGGAAGTTCTGATATTTCTCAGAAATTTCTCAGAAAATATCTCACTAAATCATTTTATTTGTGTTTGCTTCTAGGTTTTTTTTTAATATTGTTTTATTTTGTTTTGCTTGTCTTGTTTTATTTTTCAATATAGTGTACACCAATCCTTCCAGCATCTGGTCATATATCCCAAAGCTGCAAGAAGAAAATATTAAGCATCTCAAAGCTGCCAGAAGGCAACTAGGCTGGAAGGCTGGGGTCCCCACGCACTTTTCTAACAATTTTGCACTGCCATGTAAAAGTCCTTCGTTGCCTTCTTGGAGCCTGCCTCTAATCCTACTCGATAAAACAGTCCCCGAGTCCTGTCAGCCTGTTACAGAACACTTCTAGACAAACTGCCTTATTGGTGAAATGCCACTGATGTCATATACCACGTTATTTCTATTGCATTAATTACCAAGTAGATACAATGTGCTTTTTGGAATGAGGACTGCTAAAGTCTACCTCAAGAGTCATTAGTGTCCCTTAAGGAAATCAATATCCATCCAGTGGTCTTTATCTACCACTGACCTCTTGGGTTTCACAATCTACTGGGCTCTAATGACAGACAGGAAAATCTCATTCTCCCAGCCAGCCTCAGGGCGAGGCTCTCACAACATCAGTTCCCACTTGATGGCCTTCAAGGTCCTGCTTTGTGCCTCCAAGATGAGGCTTAATCACTGCAGCCTGGAATATAGACCCTTCCCCCGCTGTCATAGACCTGGTCTCCACTGACTGTGCTGCAGATCTAGGCCTTTCGCTCTTCACTCACACTGTTTATACTTCACTATGGGAGCCTTTCTCTCTTCTTTCTTCAAGGACAGTGGGGAGAGGGAGCAAGCAGAAGGAAACAAACCTATTTTCCAAATAAGCTAGCAGCCCCATTTAAACTTTAAGACATTCCAAATTCTAGGCTTTTGCCAATGGGTTTACTTTTTGAAGTCTTCTGATCTTGCATCAGTCATTTTACCCACTAATCATCAAAGGGTATACCTGTCTTAGATTACAAGTAAAGTGAACTCAAATGCATCCATACTTCACTGGATTGTCTACTGGCCTCTCAGCTTCTGCCAAGGCCAAAGTGGAAAACACCAGGAAGCCCAGAGGCACCACAGACACAGGTAGATACAAAAGATGCAGAAAGGTCCTCCAGAGTTTTGGAAGCTGTGGACATATCACAGGGTTGGTGGTGGGATAAACAAGAGAAGGACACATATTGTGTTACTGTAAGGAAAGAATTTAGGAACCTCCCCGCATGAAGATGGGCATATCCATTGTAGCCTCCCAGCAGAGAGGCGAGCTCACCCTGGGATTACCCTGGCAAGGCCAAGATCATTTAAGAAAAGTTCTCTTCTCATTCTCCTTTGAGCAATGAAGTAAGAGTGGTGCCCTCTTTGTGACATTCAACTCTGCTGCCCATTAGCACCTGGAGCCTGGTAAAAACTAGCCAGATCCAAGTGCTTAAAAGACCAGGCAAGTGGAAGATCAATTCCCACATAAAGCAACCCTGTGACAGACCTCACAAGTCTAATCCCACATGCACCACTGCTCTTCTGCTCCCAAAGGCAGTAGAATCACTTTCACTCTTACCTTCAAAACACAAACAATTTCTGAATCTTTATCTATCCATAGAGTGTTCATTCATATCGCTTCCTTTGAGGACCAATGAGATCCCAAGTTCTGAATTATTTTCAGAATAATTGAAAATAACAAACACTAAAGTACAGGTCTTGGTATCCAAAGCTAAGGAGGCACAGAAGCTTGAGGCAACCCTAAGAGGTACATCGTGATCAAAAGTTACTGTATAGACACCGACCACCACATGGCCTTCCAGAGAACACGAGGCTTTGCACCACCGTTTCCTGAGATGAGAGGTGTAAGTATGTGCGTGCATGGGTGTGTGTTCGTGTGTGTGCACACATGTGAAAAGTAGGGAGAGTGCAGGGTTAAGCTTTGATCAGCACAGCTCAACAGCCTAAGCAGTGAGTCTGCCTATTGATGACTAGTAACTCCGTGCAGCCACCATGCACACACCCTTGGCTTCCCACAGGACTACACAGTACTCCAGACTACTTTGGAGTAACAGAATGCTCCCTTGCCTGATGTATTCAACATGGTTGACTGAATTCAGTGGTTTATACAATGTCCACAAATATTTTTGTAAGCTGTAGCATAATCTGTAGAAGTGATGCTCAGATTAAAACATTTACTTAGCAGGAGTTTACAAAGTTATTGAATCTATCCAGTTAAGTGGCACACACATACATACTGAGAGCAAAATATTCATATACACTGCAGCCTACCCTGTACTCTATTCCCAGGCTACACAATGGAGTGTCAGGTAAGTAATTATAGAACCACAGAAAGGTTAAAAAAAAGGGGGGAGGGTATTTTGGTTAAAGACGCTGTGACTGTGAAGTATGATACATTCATCTATTGTGTGTTATAATCAAGGCAGTAATTTATTTCAAAGTCATTTAGAATGCATAGATATTCTACAGAAAAGCATCCAAAACATGAAGAAGAAGATCAGAAGGGAAACTATAATTTCATAGGAACTACTGCCAGAACTAAAACTTTAACAATAGCAAGAGGTTGCAATGACACCATTCTGAGTCTTAAAAAACTCAGGCTTGAGGAAGTGGGAGGGGTGATAGGAAAGGATGGATATGCAGTTTCCTTGGAAACTAAATGATATTATTGTAGCAATAAGCCTCAGGAATCATTGTTTAGAGGGTGGAAATACACTCATCTGCTTAAAACTGGACAAGGGTAATTTAGAACCTAAATAATTGTGATCTCTAGGAGAATCCTCAGGGAACCCTAAAGACCACCATAGAATGGAGGTGCCATGCACAAGCTCATAAATCTGCAGAGGAACATGAGAAAGGCCCCCCATGAGGTTGCAGAAAGCAAAAAAACCACCAAAATGAGTTACATGTACAATTTCCAGGGCATGGATATAAATAGGCACCACCAGGCAGCTCACTCTCCCTCCCTCTTTGGTCCTTTCTCATGGCCTTAAGAAAACTCTTACTCCCAGATTAGTGTGTTTGCTGGGAGACTATTGCAATTTAGGTTGGAACAGCCCCCAATGGCTGAAGGGTTCAGATGGGGCGTGGGAAGGTGACTGGATCAAGGGCTACACGTACAGTGGAGCAGTCCTCATAGCTGAATGTGCTCTTGGGAGGGGAGGCCTGGTTGGGGACACAAGGGATGTGACATTGAAGTGTACATTCTTATCCCTGGCTCTTCTGCTCCTGCTCTGCTTTCCAGATGCCACAGGATGAGCAGTTGCCCTCTGCCGGGGCCCTTTTTAACATGCTGCCCTACAATCTTGTCTCCACCTCAGAGGCAGTTAAGCATGGATTGAAAATGTGAGCCAAAGTAAACCTCTGCTTCTTTGGTTGTTGGGTATCTTGTCACAAGGACAAGAAAGTGGCTAAGACAGAGACCTCTTTGATTTCCCTAGCCCAGCTCTATCACTGACTAGCCCTCTGAGCTTGACACCCACTTATCTTCCAGGATCTCACCAAGGAAACACACACACACACACACACACACACATTCCTCTTTCCTATCAGGATCGCAGAGAGAATTAAATAAAACAAGAAAAGCCTTCAGAATACTGCTTGGCTCATGGGGGAGGCACCTGTGTTGTCCTTTCTCTCCCCAGTGGTCAACGTGTGTATTGTGACCTGGAGGCTTCTTTCTCCCTAGGACAATCCAAATGAATAAGGAAGTGGAGTTAAAATCAACGGCAGAAGGTCTTTATAGAGAAACTTGCAAGTGTGGCACCTGGTCAAGTCAGACTGGGGATGTGTGGGCCTCGCTGCCACTCAGACACGTGAGAACAACTGTCCTAATGATATGAAGGCACAGGACAGCAAAGGAAGAGGGTCCTGTGTCAGAATAAGGGCCTGCTTGAATCAGGAAAGCCTGAAGGAGAACAGAGTATGAGAGTATTTCTCCTTAAGGGCCGGGACCATGTCTGCTCTGGTCCATCTCTATGACCCTAGTGCCAACACAATGCCTGGAACATGGTATGTGCTCCACAAAGGTCCTGCGGAAGGAATGCTAAGGGCAGCAGAGCGAGCCCAGAGCTGTGGGCAAAGCCATCCAGGTAGGGATCACGAACAAGGTGCAGGGCTCAGAGCAAACACACAAATAACTATGGGCAAAGCAAACCATGCTTTTCTTCCTTCAAGAATCCATGATATGTTCATACACACATTTTTGATATATTTCCTGAGTATCTACCTACTTTTTCCCAAAAATGTGCTTCAGAATAAAACAAAGAAAAGCTCTTGCTGCATGGAGCTTCCATTCTAGAGACATTCAGTTCAGTGACATTAGACAGCATCGGTGTCATCTCCCCCACAAGTTTGTCAGCTTTTCCCTGTCCTGGTCACCCTGGACTCCTCCGTGCTGCCCAGAGCGCCTTTGATACACAGGAAAAGCACAGTGAACATACTTTGGAATGTATTCAAAAAGTCAGAAGCAGAGAACAACACTGGCTTGGAGTAAGAAGTTGTGCACTCCTGATTTGGGTCTCAGCTTTGACACTCCCTGTAACCTTGGGCAAGTTGCTTTTCCTCTCAGATCCTCGGTTTCCTCATCTGTAAACTGGAGGTAGTGGTTTGGAGTTCACAGGGAGCATTAAAAGAGGTGCGGCCTTTAAAGCACTCAGCACAGAAGAGGTCATGGGTGGTCACTAAGTACCTGTTGTTCTCAAGACCACAATCACTATTATTCCTCATCAAAGACAGAAACACAGACGGCCATGTTCAGTACGACAGTGGGGGGGGGGGGGGTAAGAGCAAATATTCACCTGTGAAACACTTAACTCCAAATTAGTCAGTTCAGAACGCAAGGATGTTCCTTACTGACTATTGTGTCAAAGGCGCCCCCCACACTCAGACCAGCAGTCTACTCTGTACGATAGCGCATGCGTTGGTCAGCCACCCACCTCCTCTAGAGGGCGCCTGACTCCAAGCCTGTCCCTAACTGTGTCAGTTCCTACCAGTGGTCCTCACTATGGTTTGCTCCTCGTGACCATTCTAAAAAAGTCAATGTTGACTGTTACTTCCGTTTTTATTCCTGGGCAGTTTTTAAAGATTTAGACTCCTCTAGGATGTCTGTACGTTTCTTCACTCAGATTTGGTGACTAGGATGAGCTCACTTACCTACCCTGAGCAGAACGCATACCTCTGTTGGAGATACCTTTGGTTCACAAAAGGCGTGATCAGAAAGTTAACCACTACCAAAAAACTCTAAAAACAAGACAATTATAGAAGAGTATACATAAGTAATTATTAAGGTAAGTTACTTGAATGGGTACACAGAGAGAAAAGTGGCAAAAACAAGAAAGTAATACATAAATCAGTAGGTGTTTTACATGAAAGTATAAGTAATACCACATATATGTGTACACGTGTGTACATATTGCCATGAACTGAAGTTTCATAATCTATATAATATATTCAATAACATATATGTACATATGTAGTCATTACTTTTCCCATCCAAACATATATATAAAACATGTGCCTTCAACAAGATATTTAATATATATTTCAATAACATGTATGAATATATATATATATATATACACACACATATATTCATGCATGAAGTTATCCCTGAGTATGCACAGGTGGATACAGTAACCGGAAATTGGTTCCAGGACCTCACACAGACAATAAAACTCAGGAATGCTCAAAGTTCGTATATAAAATGATGTATTATTTGTATATAACCTATGCACCTCCTCCCATATATTTAAAATCATCTCCAGATGATGTTAATAATAACAAACACAATATAAATAGTATGTAAACAGCTGTCTTGATTTGTTGTCAAAACACAAGAACATATTGTTAGTGCATGTTCAATATAGACCCATTTAAAAAAACATTTTGGCTTCACAGTTGGTGGAATCAATGGATGCAGAACTCACAGATAGGGAGAGCTGATTGTACGACATTGTTTCACCGCCGCCACCAAAAAGCCGCTTCTAAAGTCAAATGCAGACATCAACAACAAAAAAGAGGACAATAGGGCTGAGGATTTAGCTCAGCAGCACAGCGCCTGCCTGGCAAGCGGGAGGTTGTGAGTTCGATTCCCGGTACCAGAAGAAAACCAAAAAAAAAAAGAGGACAGTAAGAGGTGAGGTTTTGTAATGTAGACAATTTTAAGTAGATAATAATGTAATGACATACCAAAGAATGAAATAAATGGAGAAATGTGGTTAAAATTATACAACATCTTCTCTAGATGAGTCCACAAAGAGTGAAAAGCTCCTAGATTCTCATTCTGTTAGCACAAGATTTGCAACAACCACTCCTTCATTGTCATTCCTTTCTATTCTTCACTGAACAGACGCCCCCAAAAGAACTGCGTTCTACACAGCGGCATCTGCAAACTCCATAACAGTCCTGACGCCTAGCCTTAGACACCACAGCCATAAATACATACTCTATTTCTCAAATGACAATTTTGCACATAGTAAAATAAGTGGTAAGTCAAAATTCAAATGACTAAAGTTGTTTTAGGTAATTCATAGGTTATAAAAAATAATGAGAAGTGAAAAAACTTATGAGGGTATTACAACACGCTCATTAAAATGAAAATCTATGTTACAACTTTATGTTCTTCAAATACCATACCAGACTGAAGGATCAACCAATATATCAATTTTCTATTCCTCAAAAAAAGCACTTTATGTGGTGTGAAAGCCTTATTTATTAATTTTAAGAAATACCTACTCTTTTAAACTAGAATCATCTCCAGTTTATATGACTATCAAACTTATTTTTAATCAGCAATTCATTTCAGTACCTAAAATGAAACCAATTGCAGAAGACCAATATATACTACACTCACACGTATGCACCTGCATAAACTGTACCCCGCCACACATATTTTAAGTGCAAGAGGGTAATCTAAAAGCAGAGAGATAATTATATCTCCAAAAAGGAAAGCAACTCTTGTAAAGTCACCATTATGAACAGTTTTACAACTAGCACTAAAAGATCTAGCACGTGCGTGAGAAATGATCATGCAATAAACTCAATCAGTCAGATATTAGTTTCATGGTGCAGAGAAGACTAAGTCTAGACTCATCTCCAAAAGAAAATGACCTTGGTCTTAGTCTGTTATTTTCTTTTCAGGGTAGCTGGAGAGCGCACAGTAGACATTCCGCATTTGGGTTTTGATTGGACAAGTGATTGCTGATAATCAGATGGCATGATTTACCTTTTGAAAGCCATGGAACAATTTCTAGAGAACACCAATAATGTAAATGATGACTAGAGCTCCCTATAGTGTAAATGCTTATTTCATTCAGTCTTCAAACCCTGGGTACAGAGAAAACAAATAGAGTAAGTTTGATACTGGACTCTCAATTTTTTATCAGCAGGGTTTGCTGCTAACGTAGGGTGATATTGGCCACATCAAATGAGAGATTCAGTGACCCTTCCAGGCATAAGAAATAGGCATTCTAATTCAAATTTCTGAGTGTTCGTGTCCTGCCATAGCATTAAAATAATCATGCAAATCTGCCTCCAGCTGGTCTCTGATTTGCATTCACTTTATCTGTTCAAAATGATTTATACATACTTGTACTCAATTCTAAATTCTAATCTTAACATTCAGAATTAGAAGAAGAGACATTTAAAATATTTGGACTAAATTTACAATATTAATAGGTAACAATTATTAACATTATAAGTGTGTGCCTAACACTAACCCTGGTTAATAAGCAAACATCCTACATGTGTGTTCTTTACAGAATAGAGTACTAACTGTATTTTTATGCTAATGTAAAGAAAAACCTGCTAACCCATGTGGCTATTACTTCCCTAACACTTGAACGGTACATAAAATAGAGCACATTGACTAAACACAAGAAGACAAAGAATATCATAACTAATCCTATGCCACTGAGAGAATAGAATACTCCCTATTCTACAGTTCTATTTAACTTTAGTGACTTGCTTAAAAATAATGGGAAAATTTACACTGTGGAAGCCCATAATGAGTTGAAGATCATTCAAGCAGAACAAAGAGCCATTAGCAGGTTGCCCACACTTTTGTAGAAGTAAAATATAAGCAACTAGAACTTTGCTTCCAGAAAAGCCACACTGGATTAGAGGAGCCAGCTTCTGGAGTCCACTCCTAGGAAAACCACCCATGCCTGCATAAATTTAGGCTTAAAGCTCAGTCAGTACTAACAATAACAACAATAATAATAGTTACTGTATTTTTAATATATAAAATAGAAATTATCTTTATTTTTTAAATGAGAAAACTTTAACTCTGAGAAGCAACTTGTCTACCATCATGCAACTGATACACAGCAAAGGCAAATTTAAACCCCAGAGTTACTAACAACACATGTATTCAACAAATACTCTCTGAACACCTACTATACGTTAGATACTTTTCTGGATACTGGGGAGCTATAACGAATAAAATCCAGCCCCTGGGCTCAATGAACTTGCATGAGTGTGGCTCTTAGCACTTTATAAATAACAAAACAATAAAATAAACCAAATGATCATGTGATAAAATGTATAATGACAAAAAAGAGCAAAACAAAAAATAAAATGTGAAACTAACAGAGGAGGGATTCCAGTTTTTTACAAGCTAGGCTTGAAATGATTCTCTAATAAGAAAATTGGTCACACTGGAAGAAAAGTGAGAGAACTATATAAATAAGTAATTTTTAAAAATTCTTTAGGCAGAGAAAACAAGGGAAGCAGGCCAGAGGAAAGAGCAAACTTGGCCAAAGGAGAAAAAGTAAGGAGGAAATTCTGGCTACAGCAGAGGAATGCAGGACAAACGGGTCAGAGGTAAGGATGAGGACATCATCTCACCATGGGCTTTGTAGGACATGGGAGAGTCTTTGGCTTGGGATCCGAGACACAAAAGTTCTGAGTAAAGATGCAAAGGACCTGAGTTGTGCTGTGAAAGGATCAGGATGATTAACATGTTGTGAAAGATTTAAAGAATAGATGCAAAAGTTGGTGGACCAGCGAGGAGAACGAGAAATCATACAAGCAGCAATGGTGGTAGCTCAGACCAGGATGGTAAAACTAAAGGTAGTGGAAATCCAGGGCTTGTGATTATATTGTGAAGAATTTGTTACATGTGTATGTGAGGGGTACAAACAGAAAGCAGGCGAGAATGACCTCAAGGAGTTTTACCTTAGGAAAGGAGGCCACTGGCTGAGAAGTAACCCGAAGGAAACCTATCAGGCCTAATTTGATGTAATAAATTAAAGCCACAAAGAGGCAAGAAATTCATTCAGGTCCAAAGGCCTCACGTCTGGGCAAGGACGGCTATGACTTGCAACTTGAGTGTGGTTGCTTCCTTTCTCACTGTACCATTAGGGCTCCCGAGCTGGTTCAACATTGGCTGAATTTTTCAAATTTTTCTTCCAGGACTCAAAGACAGAACATTTTCCTGAGAAATGACTCCTACCCTTGGGTCGAGTGAAGCCCTGTTACATCCATCTCCAACATCCAGTACAAGACCTCTCTTTCTCAAATGGCTTTCCCTGGTGGGGAAGCCATATATTTTTCTACTTCTTTACACTGTTTATTCTCCTGTGTAGTTTAGTTTCTTTAATTAATGTTTAATCTTCTTGTGTTTATGCCTCAAGGCAGAGCCTATGAAGGGCGCTGAGTTCAAAATCATAGCCTCATGATACTCCATAGGCTTCACATTAAATAGCCATGACAGTTCAAAGGAAAGACCAAAATCCTGCTCTCTGCTCAGACTACTGGGGATACAGGGCTAGTCTGTGCAGACCCTGGCTTCTAAATCCATCATTTTCTTTTTATTCTCCAACAGTTCTACAGCTAGATGACTGTTTCTGCTCCCTCTTTCCCAGGGAGGGACTGCATTCTGCGAGAAAATGGCTCCGTCACTCAAGAGTGATGAAATCAGTAGAGCAAAGGCTGGGCTAGAAATGATTACTTAGTGCCCGTGAGGAGACGCCAGTGGAGACTCCATACATAAGGACCTGAAAGGAAAGGAAAGGAGACTTTCTGCTGCTTACAGTATCTGAGGGAATCATCTGACAGCTTATTTATTAAATGCATTTCAATATTAATTCTCCTCTGTGCCAGAGCTGACCTTCAAAAATATTTACAGGGAGAAAGCAGGCATGGGAAGAAAACAGCACTTCAGCCCATTTTCTCCTGTACAGTTACATATGAAATCAGTTAAAATTAAATACTAGGCTAGGTAGCTGATCTTGTAAGATAGAGCCTAAATTAGATATCAAGATAAATTAGTACCCAATTAATTGAGATCCAAATTGTTTGTCTCTCTGTATACTTTGGAGAAGAATAGATCACAGGACCGTACAACAGCATAAAGAAGTGTTCAGCTCTTTCTCAAACCGGTTCTGAGTCTAAAATGTATTTTATCTTCTCAGTCCCATGAAATCATAGCTTCCTGATGAGAGCTGGTCTCCAGCCAGGCACCTAGTAAACGTACAATTACATGTAATATCCTATATGCACTCAGTCAAAGCTCGGGCTAAAGAAGCTCTCCCAAAGAGAAGAGTTTTTGTTTTTGTTTTTATAAATTTGTGGTAAATACTCAGAATACAAAAGTTACCATCTTAACCATTTTTAAGTGTACAGCTCAGTGGTGTTAAATACATTCATGTCACTGGGCAACCATCACCGCCTTCTACCTCCAGAACCCTGCTCACCTTGCAAAACTGGAATTCCATTCCCATTAGACAGTACCATCCCATTCTAAACCATGTAATTCCTAAGCAGGACATTTCGGTACCTGGAGATTTCTATTCTTTAAAGATATTATTGAAGTTTTATTCTTACATAGGAAAAAATTAGGACTAACTTCTCTGATGAGTTCACTTCACAATTAAACCTGGTTCGTGCATTACACCTAGGTAACTGTTATGTTGTTCCAGAAAGTCATGTTTAATCCTCACATAGCAATGCTGATGGGTGACCAGTCAATGAAGATAGCCTGCTATGAATGAGAAGTGGTAGGCAAAACTCTTTCATTAGTGGTTCTCTCAATCGGTTTTTACCATGACTTAGGATTAGAGCTGTTTCCCTGAGGATCGAGAAGACAAATACCCATGAAACCACATTTAAACTCTTTAAGGCACAAGGAGAAATGACTAGCCAAATATTTTTAATAAAAAAGTGACTGTGGTGTTCCAGAAATGTATCATAAGTCAAACTAAACCCTGACAGCACAATAGCTAACCAGCAGCAACCCTGAGACAGGTGGGTGGCGGGCTCTGGTCCTTATCCAGCAGCAAGCCTGCAAGAGGGCATGGGTGTTCTCTGGAGCATCTGCAGAAGATGAAGCTCTGTGTCAGTCTTTCTTGGTTTGGAGTCATTAGCTCTAGGGAGTGAGGATATTAGAAAACCTTTCAAGCCACAAACCACACATCTTAGGGAGATAGCTAATTAGAATTCACCCTAAACTGTGAAAGAATTAACAGACATTAAATAACCATTATTTATAATTGAAGCATCAAGTTACCCAAAAGAAAAAAAAAAAAAAGGGCAAAGCTCAGATTGCCTTGGTTAATGTTTAATTTAGAAAAATAAAAGAGTATGTAGTTCCCCAAATGACCAGTAACTTATGTTCCCAAAATTAGTAGCTTACAGACTATGTTTCTGAAATAGCAACACTAACACTATGATTAGAGCATTCATTCTTAAAGGAGTGCACATTTTACCCATATGTAGCCCAAGTAGAGCATATCTGGCCTGGCCTAAGTTCTGCAAGAATGGCCAAAGCAGAGTGGAGCTTACGAGAAAGAAAGATCTCTTCCTCCTTTTCATGGCAAAGCATTGACTTAGGAGTCTTTTCTTTTCTCTGAAGAAAAGCTGTGATTTCTTTTCCCTATTTTGTACTTCTCTCTCATCTTCTGGTACTTCTCTGCTAAGGATAGGGCACCTTCACATTGTCTTAATTTCATTTTTTCCCAACTGAGTTTCCACCATGGTCCAGGCCATCCCCAAAGTTCTATCTTAATGACAGCTGACTTCAGGGGATTCAAAGCAAATGGACGAAGCCAAGATATGGATGAAACAAGAGGTCATGTTCTCTGTGCTCCTCTAAAATAATAGCTCTGCAACACTTAGCCTCAAAAGGTGAAAAAATTATAAATAAAAATATGAAGACAGATCCTATCCAAAGGGCTAAAATGGTAAATACAATGAGATTATGCAGTGTAAAGGAGTCTAAAAAAAAGCACTCCCCAAAACCTCTTCCAGAGATGGCATAAACTGATTAGTCTCTTTGGAGACACTCTGATTATACATGTCCAGTCTTGAAATAATTTTTCAGTACAACACTGACCACTGACTACTAAGAACTGTATAAAGGAAGTACTCTGATAAAAAATGTGCATAAAGATGAATGGGTGCAAGTGTTTAAAATGTTATTTGCAATAGCTGGGGATGTAGCTCAGTGGCACAGTTCCTGCCTGGCAAGCACAAGGTCTTGAGTTTGATTCCTGGTACCAAGAAAAAAATGTTATTTGTATAAAAAAATCAGAAATATAAATATCCAAGAAGTGCAGATTATTATATAAACAATGGAACTCCCCTCTAATGGAATATGCAGGTACTATTAAATAGCATATTACAGAAAAATATTTATCTTCGTAGCTTGTGGTAAGTGAAAAAAATCATATACATGATTATATCATATATAATTTTATCATATATGTATAAAAATAAATAAAATACTAGAAAGATATTTGCAAAAGTGAGAAGAATGATTAACTCTGGGTTTTTCCTCCTTTGTGATTTTTTGTGTCTTTTAGGACTTCTGTACTAGCTTCTAAGTTAACCAGAACATTCTATAATTGCTTAGAATAGCTATTTTTAAAATTTAAAATTTAATACACAACACTAAAAGCAACAAGATCATAATAGCTCCACTAAAGAAATTCCAAGCGAGGGGAAGAGATAGAAGCTGTCACTTGCAAGCAGGCAGAGTTTGTAAGTCTGAATTGTAGCCTGCCTCTAGATGGTATTATTTGGGATAACATTACCCAAAACACACAGACACACATATACACACACACACACACACACACACACATGCACACACACACTAACCTCAACAAATAATGGATTAAGAATGAACCAAAGGCTGGGCGTGGTGGTGCACACCTGTAATCCCAGCACTTGGGAGGCTAAGGCAGGAGGATCATTGTGAGTTCAAGACCAGCCCGAACTGCATGGCGAGACTCTGTCTCAAAAAGACAAAACAAAAAAAAGAAAAAGAATGAACCGAAGAAATACAAAATTCATGAAAATGCATCCCTACAGTTCTGTCTTCCTACTTTTCCCAAAATATTTGTCTATTTGCTGTACTGCAAGAAATGCTGTGCATCTTATTGCCTTGGAACACTTAAAACCATGTAAACTGTTCTTAGGGAATGTTAAAAATTCATATCATTTACCCCTGAGAGACCACGGCAACATCCCTCCATCTCTCCAGATCGCACTAGACTATTCTGTGAGTCGAGGATTTTAATTTCTAACATGCAGCAGCAAAGCTCTATGCTCAGATCAATAAAAGGAAATGAGCCACTGTGGTTTGTCTGCTTTCAGCTATACACCCCCCCATACTTAGTCACAGCCTGGAGTGTATCAAAACTCCATTTGTAAATTAAACTAGCTTCTCTGATAGAAGAACACAGCTAAATTATGTGCAGTGCAAACCACACTCGTGGCTTGTTCTCAGAACCACAGATCTCTCTTTCTATGCCAGATTCCTGGCCAGCAAACAGATAAATAAGCCAGTAATAAACAGGGTTTTACAGAACCCAAAGCTTTATGTAGATTTTTTAAATAATTTCTTTTTAAAACTTTTTGTTCCCTCTCTCCAGCAACACAATTTATTACTACTTTCTGGACAAAAAAAAAAGGGTTGGGGATTGATGTCCACATTTTTTAAATCAAACATATTTTTGTTGCGGTGACACAAAACCAGCCTCGGCATTGACTAACATTTTAATTTCTCCTTCCTAATTTTTTACTCCTATTATTTTTGAAGTTACAATAGCAAATTCCTGAGTAGGCAATGCCCAATTACTATGGGCTTGATGTAATTATACAGTTTGAATACTGTTGTGTAAACAGCGCCGATGGATTAATTTTTTAATCCATCTGAATTGAGAATTGCATAACAAATCAAATGATCATGGGGCTCAGAAAACCTAGCCAATATGGAACCGAAGCTCAGGAGCCCTAAACAAAGAAATGCTCTCAAAGGACTACATGAAAGGCACACAAAATAGAAACAGATATTTTCAAACTCAGAATTATTCTTCTTTCTTATGCCACTGTTATAATCTCCTTTAACAGCCACCATCTGTTAAGAGTACTCTATACCGGATGTCACCTTGCTTCACAAGTTTCCTTTAGTTGGGTGGTCACACACTCTTTGGCCTGGAGAGTGACCTATCTGAGCTGTGTGTCACAAGTAGCCCCGCTCCTCCTTGGAGCAGGTTGCCCCCTACAGCCACATTTGCTGTCAGCACTGCCACAACATCAGCCAATTAGCGTACCAGTGAATGCAGATGGGTGAGTCTGGGGCACAGCACCAGGAAACCCACTTACCCACAGATAGAAGCCACACACTGCAACCTAGAAATGGTGACATTTCGGTTCTCCATCTGCTCTTATTGCTGTGCTGGATAGGAGGGTGAGAGTTTCTCCAAGACCCTAACAACTTCAACATTATGCCACAAACCTCAACAATATGTGAAACTGGCAAAGGACAGTGGGAGGGACTAAAGCTACGGGAGGGAGGCTTTGGGCTCTGGCACACTATACTAAGCGAGCATCTTAACAGTTTTTAACTTTGGCAGTTTACAAGCTTGTCCTGGTCATGGGACTCGTTTTTATAGTCAGCAACTACCTTTTAACTGTTATGGCAACATGAGGTAAATGAGCTCTGGACAGATGAATTGAGTACATTGGCTTGAATATTCACAGCAATCCTGAAATATAAAGGTTATTGTATTTCATCAAGTCTAAAATGCCACTGGGTGTAAGAAGTACGTTATTGTATGTACCCCAAGGAAAGAAAAAATACTACTAATGAAACTCTTGCTATTCACTGCAAGACACATTCAACCTTTAAAGATGTTAAAATATGAAGGAATAAACTGAGTCTTACAGTTTGTCGGGTATGGTACTGTCTTGAATTTTCATCCGAGGAAAGTGAGGCTCAAAAAAAGTAACTTATCCAAGAACACACACACAGAGAAACTGGCGAGGTCTTGAGATCTCATCTGGATCCCAAGGGTGCATCCTCCCACCTCCTAGAGTTCCCTAGGAGGCTTTGGGGAAGTGATCTATTGCAAGCACCAAACATTATGTACTTATTGATCACTGGATTCAGGGCTGTGCAAATCTCTCTGGAGACTCAGAAGAGGTGAGGCCAGGGTTCTTTCCTTCAAAGAACTTTGCAGCCATTCTATGATGCTATAAACATACCTAAGACTTGGATAACAAGTTTTAAAAGCATAGAATGAAGTGTTGTAATGTGGAGCCTAGACTAAAACACTATAGGCCTAAACAGTAGACGGGAATCAGTTTTGACGTCATCAAAGAAGGCTTCATTAAAGAGAAAAAACAATGAGAAGTAAAGAAGGCACCTAAGTGACGGCTTACGGCTTTGTGGCCCAAGGAAAGAATTAAGAATAATAAGTAGCACTGAGAAGTCTTCTGCTAGACTCCTCTCAGCTCTTCAGAACTCGGCACATGCGCTCCTGCCTCTGGGTCTAATCCCTTGCTGTTGCCCCTGCTGGGCAACACCTTGTCCAGACCTGGATCCAGTTATCTCCTCTGTGCTCGACACCACCTTCAAGACCACGTCCGCTGTGGAGTTCTATGCTGGGCACTCCTGCTCAGTGTTCCCGTAACACGCACCACTCTTCTGCTCCATAACTATTTGTCATCATTTACTGTTCATACTTATACATCCATTGGCCTGCCTATTCCACTGTTGCAGGAACTGTTCTGTTCTGTACCACTCTGCCTCCAGAGCTAACACATGACAGGAGCCCAGTAAGTTGGCTTGTAACAAGCATGGCTGCATATTCACAAGCCTTATCTTATTTAATCTTCAGTAGGACAAACTAAGTACTTCTCCCATTATTTGAAGTGAAGATACTGAGGCTTACAGAAGTTAATTAATGTATCCATATCCCAAAGCACACAAGGCAAAACTCCAGCCAGGTGTGCCCCACAACAACTCCTCCTTGCTAACTATTAGTTAGACCCTCCTGCTTATAGACAAAGATATTGAAGCAGGGATAGAATGGCTTTGTATGGTGCAAGAGGTTCACCTGGCTACTACAGACACTGGGCATGCAACAGACTGAAATTAAGCACTCACTGAGTGCCTGCCATGTGCCAGGCACAGGCCAACCATCTGCATGGGTTATCCTATGGTTCTCACAATCACTCCTGGTGTGGATTTATTAGCTCTACTTCATAGTGGGGAAATAAAGACACCAAGTAGCAAGACCACTCCCATGGCTGGTAAACAGCAAAGCCACTGGGGTGAGTCATAAGTTTGGGAACTACATGCTCACAATGACTTTTGGAAGACTTGGGAGCACACTTTTTAAAAAAATTTTTCCCCTGGCCGTACTCCCTAGTCTGAGTGTTGTATGTGGGCAATTGGCAATGATCAATGTCAATTTCCAGTAAGTTTTTCTTACCAACCCTGATCTACAGAGAATTTTTTTAACCAAAGCCTTATAATATTTAACTGAAACATTAATGGACACCATTAGAATTAAATAGCATCTAGGAAAAAACCGATCAATAGAAATGCAGAAAGCGTGCATTAGGTGATGGGTTACATGGAAATATTTTCAGACTGAGTCCAAAGCAAGGGTGGCCCTTCAAGGCAAATTATGTGGCTCATTGCTGGGGCAAGCCAGAGTTGTAAGAGCCAAATTACAGATCAGCACCTCGGTAAAATTGGATCTGACACCTCTTTCTCTGGGGGATTGGGAATTATCTTCCCAGCATGCACATTTGAGCATCAGCCCATCTGCAGTTTAAGTTTAGATCTCAATACTGGATGCAAAGAAATCCTTAGGCTGTGGTCAGGAGCAGAGAGAAAAACCTACAAAGGTTCCTCCATTAAATGAACGTTCACAGCGTCTGTTCCAGCCTCTAGGCAACCTGCCCTATGTTCTGGTAGCTCTAACCCCGAGGACTGAGGATGGTGCTGAAAAAGCAAGCAGAGAACAGTAAGGCATAGGGGCTGTAAACCTGGGTGCTGGCCCCACCTGACTGCTTGCTCATGAATTCTTTGACCTTGGACAAATTAAAGAATCTCTGAGTTACAAAGAATCTTGAAGGTTTGTGAGTCCAGCCACTTTACTGATGTTTGAAGCCCTTTCATAGCATGACTGCAGAGTGACAATCCAACTTACACTTTACACTCAAGTGATAAAAAAGTCATTACTTCTATTCCTTCTCCAGTGTGCTGTCACTTCTGAGAACCTTGGAGAAGGAATTGTTGTTGCCCAAGATTTGAGGTGGAAAAAAACCTGATGTCTGAAAGGCAACCAGCTCTTTCATTAAGCATATTTGTGATACATAACAATTACATTCAGCTTGGTGAACTGGTTTATGTGTATAGCACATCTTCATCGTTTTTCCTCTCTCTTTTCTCTTCCTCAACTCCTTGCCTAGATCTCCTTCCAATCTCCAGAGTTTACTTTCTAGTTTGCTGCCATCGCTTTTATTTTGCTCTTTAAATTATTTACATTTTTTCCCTCATATTAGAAAAAACTATGTGATACTTAACTTTCTGTGCCTCATTTATTTCATTTAGCATACGGTCTCAGGTTCCGACTGTTTTCCTACAAATGGGCGGCTAGTCCTTCAGGATTCAGGAAAGATCACTAGCCCACCTGTATCGAAAGGGTTCCTAATTATTAATCAAGGGTAAGTGGTTGTGTAAGGCTCCCAATTAAAAATTAGAAGATGAATCCTTCCAGAAGTGGCTTGCCCAGAGAATGAAAAGAGAACTCTTCAAATGTTAAAACTTTAAAACAATGTTTTCCATACGCCAAGCTGACATACTGTATAGAGTAAAAGGTATCTGAAGGATGTGACTCACATGGAGACAAATAAAATGCAATGATTCCATAGCAGAACTGGAAGTGTGACTGTGGACCAGTAAAGCTTGTGGATGGTTATCAGGCTGCAAAGGGGCGGGGGTTTGCACTAGCCTCTAAATCAACTTGCTCCTTAAGCACACTGCTGGCTTTCATAGACTGTGCACATGTATGTGTGTGTGCACGTGCTCATGCATACGTGTGTTCACACACCATTTCCTCAATGAAAGAAGTAGTATAGTGGCTTACTCCCTAGAGCAAGCCTCTTGCCTTGGCATAGACAGTAATAAACAGCTCACTGCTAGTAACAAAGCGGGTGTTTCCTGTCATATCACTGGCTCTAGTGACCCTATGACCCTTCTTTCTTCATTCTGTGAAGGGCCAACCCCTCAGAAGCACCCAGAATGGGTACAGCCCCTGTCACATTCAGAAGCAGCTGCATGGCCTCACTAAGTACTGCATAGCTGTCTAGAAGTCCCAGGCCTCCAACAATTCAGACATGTGCCCCAGCCAGCCCCGACACTGCTGCGCAAACCTCTGCTGGCAACATACCTCAGCACTCGGTCCCTGCCTCCAACCCTCTCAGCGCTCCAGTCAACTGCCTCGGCTTTAACCTTCCCGCTCAGTCACCAACCATTTCCTGCCACTCTTCAACCCCAAGAACGATCAGTTATTCCCTAGATACAGTGCATATTTCCATCCATTTCTGTTTTAACTCACATTGCTTCTCCACTTGAAACACTCCTTCCCTTCCATCCGTGGGACCCATCCTTTACTGCCAGTTCACATAATGCTTCCTCTGGAAGTTTCACAAAACTGTCACAGGAGGAACCGCACGTCAGATCCTCATCCTTAACAGGGCAGGCGGGGGAGCGGTACAGCACAGCTGTGCCTCCAATCCCTTTCCACGAAATAGGAGTAATAACAATACTTCCTTTGTGGGGTTGATGGGGAAATTACATTCATTGATCTATGTAAAGCATGTGCGTAGCCCTTGACATATAAAAAGTATTCTGAAAATTACTGCATTCCCAAAACACTTGCTATAGATACTATATCTCTGGGAATGTGGTTTCTCCTATGTATTATAAGCTTTTGAAAGGCAGACCTATCATGGGCCTCACTGATCCCTTCACCTTTAAGCCCAGGACAGAATCTATGTGCAAAATGCACAAATAAAACTGTGTCATCAATGTGTAATGACTCAGACAGGTGGAGCTGGGAACTGACTGACTCCTGGGGCTGCCCATGGCTCCAGTGGCATTCAGAAAAGGACTCTAGGCCCAGTCACTATCCTAAGCCACCTTAACTTCACAGCCATGACCTTTAACTCTACTCTCCGTCCCCTGGAAAGTGCCTGTGCTTTCCCACCTCTACTTTTGTCTGTGAAACTGGGGAAAGAAAGTTGTCTCCCTCTCAGTCACGACTCACACCCTGCTCCAACCACACAGGAGCCTGGCACAGGGGAGAGAACCCGAGCCAGGCAGCAGAGGGCCTTGGTAGAGTTCCTTACTCAGGACAAACTCCCGAACACCACCATTTCTTCTTAAGTAAAATGTGGATACTACTTCCATCCAGTCCTGAAGGAAACAAGCCCACCACTCAGGAGTGTGTAGTTTATACTACAAAGCACTAAGTAAATATTAAGAGCTATTATTAGATGTTAGTAAAAGCTACTAACTACCAAGTACTTACTTACTGACAGGCACTAGGCTAAGTGCTTTGTACTTTAACTTCTTTAATCCTATAACCAGTGAGGTAGCCACGATTGCCTCCTTCAGTAATTAAGGTAACTGTTATCAAGAGGGGCTGATCCTGCCTGGCTAAAGTTAAAAATGGAAGAGGAAGGAGAAGGAAAAGGAGAAGAAGAGCAGCAGCAGCAGCAGCAGCAGCAGCAGCAGCAGCAAAAACACCAAGAGGAAGAGAGGGATAAAGTACCTTTTAAGATACTGGAGTTGCCCTAACCTTCCCGCCCAGGTTGCAAGGATGCAGGGGCAGCCCCCTCGATGCTGTGGTCCTGCTGTCCAGACTAACCCACATAAAAGTGCCTCAGTGTCAGTGGGCTCTGTCTCCTGGCTTCAGAGTCCTAGGCGAGAGAAGTTAATTGGCCCGTGGGAGTGCAGCTGCACTGCACATTTATGAAAAGGAGGAACTATTCAGCAGGCCAGCAAGGCATTGCTCAGCCTGTGATATCCCCACCTTACACGGTGATGACTTTGACCCATGTTTTGCCCAAGGTTCTGTGTCTTGTCACCGGCAGATGCGGGTGTCAACCCAAGGCTGATAGTAAAGCAAAGACTTAGAAGCTCCCCACTACACTGCTTACTTTCCAATAAAATGACCCCATAAATATTTTCACTAAGTTGTCAAGATTTTACAAGCCTCCCACCTTTAGGAACTACAGGAGCCATCTGTTGAATTGCTATGAGCCAGCCTCTGCACCCACCCCAGGATCAGAATCCCACCTCCTCCACTTACTAAGAACGTGCTTTGACCAGCTTGTTAAACTTTTGGGATTCTTTGTTTTGAGTTAATATATTTAAGGGATTTCAAACCATGCCTGGAGCAAAAGACTTGAAACAGCCAACATAATCCTAAAGAACTACACTGAAGAAATAACACTACTCAATTCCAAAACTTACCACAATATTCAAATCAGCTCAGTACTGATAAATGAACAGACACAGTTCAGTGTAACAGAACAGAGGCCTGGAACAGCCACACACAAACAAAGTCAACAGACTTTTGACAAAAGAACAAAAGCAACACATGCAGAAATGATCATCTTTTCCACAAAAGATGCTCAAACAATCGGACACACTTATGCAAAAAAAAAAAAAAAAAAAAAAAGAATCTAAATACAGACTTTCTGTCTCACAAAAATTAGTTCTATCTGGGTCAGAGACATAAATGTAAAATGCAACTATAAAATTTTAGAAGAGAACAAAGGAGAAAATCTAGGTGACTTTTTTAAGCTCGCTGTGCTAATAGATAGACTGTCACGCTCACGTCTTTCCACAGTGATAGAATTTATTGAATGTCAATAGACTCACAACCTACATCAGTTTTTTTGCCTTTACTTCAGTGCGTATTTTCCATTTCCTCGGTAACCAAAGCAATCACATTCTTTGTTCAATTCCAACCTTAATCACTACTATCTTAACGCCCAATTATCTTAACATCAAATTACACATCGCACTTCGAACAATTGCATTAGGTTGCAGAAAGTGGCAAAGAGTCAGAAGTCTGTAAGAGTTGATGAGTTAATGCAAATGCAGCATTCCTGCAGAGGGTTAGATACTGGGCCAGTGACCCAGTCCTAGACTTGTGTGGAGACCCAGAGGCAGACAGTCTGTATGGCAACAGCAAAGTGGGCAGCATCTGGGCAGACAGGATGACACTTAATTGAGTCCAGGGCGTTTGTCTCCTACCCATCTCCAGGACAGCAGCTGCGATGAGTAGACCAAAGAGGGCTGTGATGAAGTAACACCTCAGTGCATCATGCTGAGGCTAAGGTGTGTCCTTCTTGATGTCTTAGAAGAGACGATTGCATTGGTTGTTGGTCTAATGTGTCTAATGAGCTCACAGGTGGCAAGTTTTTATTAGCACAAATAAGTCATTTTTCAGTCTGCGCCTTGTGGCGGTAAGGGGGAGACAGGGTGATTGTTTGTCTATACAAACAAGATGCTGAGTTATCTACCTGAGCATTGTACCCAAAACGGACTAACTCAGGGCAAACTGCAGCTCTGTACAGGGACCTGAGACTTTGAGATATTTTAGGTATGGTACCAAACCATGACACAGGAAAGAAAATATTAGGCTGGACATTATTCAAATTAAGGACTCCTGTCCTGCAAGCAGTGCTGTTAAAAAAATAAAAACGAAAAGCCACAGACTGGGGGAAAATATTTGCAAGCGCATATCCGATAAAGGACTTGTGTCTAAAGAACTCGTAAAACACAATAAACAAAATCAGAAATGAACAAAAGACCCAACCAGAGACCTCACCAGAGAAGATATATAGATGGCAAATAAGCATATGAAGGATGCTGAGCACCATTTGTCATTAGGGAATTTCAAAATAAAAGCTAGATACTGCAACATAACTATGGGAATGGCAAAAGTCCAGAAAACTGAAAATGTCAGTTGCTAGCAAAGAAATGGAGCACAGAGAAGCTCTCATTCTCATGCAAAGTGGTAAGCCCACCTTGGAAAGCCATAAAACAGTTGCATACAAAGCATTTGTACCCCTCTGTAATTATCCAGCTAACTTGAGGACTAAAATCCACACAAAAGCCTGCTGCAAATGTTATACCCGCTTTATTCAGAATCAATGAAAGTGGGAAGCAACCAAGATCTCCTCAAATAGGTGAACAGATAAACAAGCCAAGACACGTACATAAAATGGAACATTCTTCAGCCCCAAAGAACTACCAAGCCATGAAAAGACCTCGTAGTGCCAGAAAGTAAGAAAGCATCCTCAAACAAAACCCCATGATGATGGGGACATGTCAGGGGGACACGGGAACCAACTGAAAGGCCTCCCAGCGGTCAAAACTGGAACACAATAAACAAAATAAAACAGTGTTTGATTAGAACCTAAAGTATAGAATAAATCTCCATCAACTCACACCAGTAGAAATAAAGAATTGGGCCAATGTGATAGTGTACGCCTATAATCCCAGCACTTGGGAGGCTGAGGCAAGAGGATTGCCGAGAGTTTGAGGCCAGCCTGGGCTACACATGAGTTCAAAGCTAGCCAGAATTACAAAGTGAAACCCTATCTCAAAAAAGCGAAAGAAAGAAAAAGAAAGAAAGAAAGAAAGAGAGAGAGAGAGAGAGAGAGAGAGAGAGAGAGAGAGAGAGAGAGAGAGAGAGGGAGAGAAAGAAAGAAAGAAAGAAAGAAAGAAAGAAAGAAAGAAAGAAAGAAAGAAAGAAAGAAAAAGAGAGGAAGAAAGAATTGACTAAATAAACAAGGGTGAAGAGACAAATGTACCATACAGAAGAGTTAGAGAGATTTTATAATTTGTGTAGTTGCTCTCCCCTCAAATATGGACCAACATGGCAACTTTGGTCCAAGAGTGTGGCACAGAAGGGACTGAGACGTGGAGACGGGGATTTTGATGGTCACTACCTTGGCCCGTGAGGGAGATGAAAGCCAGCAATGACGAGGCGTGCTGATAGCACACGCCCTTGATAGGATGAGATAAGAATGACAGTTTATCTCTGTAATCCTCCTTGCGAAAATCTATAACCCAGTCTAATCATGAGAAAGACTTAGCCAAATTCCCATTCAGAAAAATTCTACAAACTATCTCCTCAAAACTGTCAAGCTATTAAAAAAAACAAAAAACAAAAAACAAAAAAACAATACCACAGGGAAGTTTGAGCAACTGTCACTGCCAGGAGAATCCTAAGGAGATACAACTAATGGGATGAAGGAAATACCCTGGCTGGAACTCTGGAACAGAACAAGGACACTAGATCCCTGGAAATCTGAATCAAGTCCACAAATCTGAATTTAAAGTATTATTAATAAAATTAATAATAATGCATCCGTGTTGGTTCTCTAACTGTGCTATACTAATGTAAGATGTTAATAATAGAGGAAACTGCAGGAACTCTGCTGTGTCCTCAGCTTTTCTGTAAGTCAAAAATTATTTGGAAAACATTTTATTATAAGAGGCAAACAAAAACCCTGCCCGGAAAATAGTTCTTCTACAAATTCTTAGCTAGTCACCTTGGTGGTGGTGACGCTCATGATTCAAGGAAGCAAGGAAAGAATAAAAGACTTGCAAAGCGAGTGCTGTGTTTTCCTGTGGGGATTTCAGCGCAGAGGTCCAGCAGAGACTCGGTCACTGTACTAGTCACCGCGCAGCAGCCGCCCTCGAGCCCGTGGGGACCATCATGGCAATTTTGGTGCCAGATTCTTGTACAAGAGGGGATCGGCTAGGGCAGAACAGCACGGCCAGCAGCTCTGTGGATTAACCCTGGTGCCTTTCCAGGAAAGAGGGTGCTTCCCATTTTTGCAGATAAAGGAAAGGTCACCTCACACATCCTTGAAGACAAAAGAATTTAGAAGAGCTGACAATTAAAAAAAACATGGTAGAAAATGTTAAGATTTCAGCTGAGAGATGCTTTGTAATCAGAAGGAACTCCTGACCGAGGATCAAGAACTCACCCCACACCCGGCTGCCCGACGACCTAGCACCCAGAGGTGCAGGTGCTGGTTTTGTTAAACAGGCACGATTCACTGAGAGAGGTAATAGGCTTGCATTCCTCTGGCCTGAAATCTTAAATGCTGTCTTCCTGGGGAATGTTCTTGTCAGGCTCCTCACAGGGCACTCTCCAGCTCCCCCTGAGCAACGAGCGTCGGCAGAGGGGTCGCCCTTTCCCACCAGACCTCATCGCCAACCTGCGATCGCCACATGTGGGCCAGCATGGTCGGGAGAAGGAGCGGGGCAGAGTGGGTGGGCAGCAGGTGGAAGGTGGGTGCTCCTGCAAGCGCAAAGGGCCCTGGGCGACAGTCACATTTCATTCATGGAACAAGAATGAGCCGGGACTGTGTTTCATTTACTACAGGAGTTTGCAGGCATTAACCCTAGCCCGGCTGGGTTGAAGAGCGAGTTCTGTTCATAACATCTTAAAAGGGATCCTTGAGACAGAGTAGCGTCTCACAGGCGGAGTGCTTCAGGAACCTCCGGGAAGACACAGCCCCAGTTTTTCCAGTACTGTCGCATTAAGAGTGACGAGAGTGCCCCCTTGTGGAAGACACAGGACGCTGCGTGCAGGGTGCAAACAAAAGCCTGAGCCGTGCACCACCGGTGAGCACAGGCTCCTCCACTCCTGCTGTTGTTCTCCTTCCCCGTCATCATGGCAGTGGTGTCCAGTTGCTCACCCTCACCAGCCCAAGCTCATCCCCACAGGAATGAACAGCCCCGCTTTCAGCTGGGCCGGTCCCGGCTGCGCTTCACTTCCGACCCGTCAGCCTGGGGTTGTAACTCATCCTCATCACTGAAGGCCGTCATGACTGCAGGACACGGGGCTGTACCTGATCACCATGCACAAGGACCAGGCCAGCTCTGGATGCCAGGAAGGAAGGGCTCAAAGAACCCAAAACAGCAAAGAAGAAAGAGCTGCCACTTCTCTGTCAAGGGGACTCACCTTTGGACACAAAAAAGGGACTGGTTCCTGAAACCCAGCCTCCCAGAGCACATGTCCGCCAAAGGAAAGTGAAAGGTGAGGAGCCTCAGAGGCACTGGCCTGACAGACATAGCTAAGTGTTCCCTGTCTGGGTCACCACTGCAGAAGAGAAAACTGTGTCACTCACACGAAGCCATGCTTCACGTTTCAAAAGTTAGCGACACGGGAAAAGCTGCATCCGTGGCAAAACCAGAAGTCTGACTTGGGAGGGCAGGAAGTGAGCTCCTTTGCCTGAACTCATCCTAGGTGATACTGATGAGCAGGGAATATGGGCTAGGCCTGGTTGGAACCCCCTCCCCAGAGGGACCTGTGAGATGGACGCAGCCATGTGTATAATTGGCGTGCATAGACAGGTGAGGTCTGCAGCTGGAAGTTCTGTCTCCCAGGGGCTCACAGGAGCTGGAAAAGAAGCCATGGAGTACCTGCCTTAGTTAAGTGTGTTGTGCAGCAAAAAAGAAAGCCAGGGGAAAGAACATTACCAGCGCCCTTCAAGAACAGGCAACTTCATCAGACATGCAGCAGTAGCCAGCAGAAACATACTCACAAAGATATTCAGGTAAGGATGTTCTATCATTTTCCACCAATCAGAGAGGCAAAATGAAAAATTAGACATAGCAACACATCGGTTCCGGAAGATAGGAGAAAAGAGACGCCCAAGTCTACTACTAAGGAGAGTATATAAAAACAGTCTTCCCATTTCTGGAGACCAGATGTATCCAATACCTTAAAAAATGTGCATATCTTAAAACATGGTAATTCCCTTCTGGGGATTCTGAAATAAGACTTGGACAACTTCTTCCAACATGAATATCCTTTTTCCAAAACTCTGTGAATGATCGTATAGTAGGAGTTAAACTTTTGGCTCCAGATAAATAAGAAAATGAAAAAGAATTCAACAGCCAAAAAGCATCTAAGAATTAGGACAAGTGTCAGTGGATTCTTCCAATCTTTTCTCCACTTTTCCAATGGGACCAGCCTACAGCTAATCCCATTCCTGGAAACCTCTGCCCCAAAATGATTTGCCAGGCTTCTAGCTAGTCTCAGATGATCAGCATCATACACAAGCAGTTCATTTCCAATGTAAATGTTTACACTCTGCAGGGGTTGTTTGTTTTTGCCAGACAGCCAAAGTCAACACCCTCTGTGTGTGTAATGTCTCAGCCTCAGCCTCAGGGGTCACACAAATGCTTCCCAGTAACTATTCCCAAAGCTCTGTGGGTATCTCACAGGCTAAGAAAGAGTCCACCTCAGTGCTTCATGAACAAGCCTGACCTTTCACCTAAAGAATGCACACGAGACAGACGTCATGGATAGAACACATTTAGAAGTTCGCTGGATAGAACATATTTAGAAGTTGCTTTGCTGTGATATTTCCTCCACTCCCTCAATAACCTGGACAGTAATGAGCCATTAAGGTGGCGGGAGGGGGGGGCTTCCAAGCTCTTCTAGAATAGATCAGCAGTGTCCTTGGCAAAGCAAAAAGCTAGAAGCTCAAGTAAACACCGAAGACATGACAATGACAAAAAGACATGAATAATAAATGCCTTCCAAACTATGATCTTCCTGGGAGACTTTATTTACATACTCAGCCACTTTTTGCTCTTCCTCTGGCTCTCAAAGAGGATCTAATCCCTGTGACAATTTTTCACTCAGAGACAGACAAAGGAATCCATGGTGGGCAGGGAAATATTGTTCTATGAGTCAGGTACAGTATGCCTCATAAATCACCACAAATATAAATTTCTGCTGTGAGTAGCAAGGCAGAAAGAGCCCAGCGGTGGGAGTCAGGAGCCCTGGACTCCTGCCCAGCTCTGCAGCCGAACCTCAGTTGTTTTCCTGAGTTTTGGATTCCTTCTCTGTGTAGATAATGTCTAGATCCCCACCGAGGGCCCCACGGGTGTATTATGGCCTCATGCATGTGTCAGAGCGCTCCAAGCTCCAACCACATTCTCTCAGCCTTCGTCACGTGGGAGACACTGGACAGGCCTCCAACTGCAGCGCATCTCTCTGGCAGAGGCTCCCTGGTGGGTAGAGCCCTTGCCCCATCCCAGCGGGCACCTGTGTCACACTCTCGCAGATGCCACCAGGTGTCCACAAGCATCGCAGGCTTGAAATCCATTTCCTACCAGCTTCCATACCCCACCCCACCCCAGCCCGTCCCAGGCTTAGCTGGGAACATCACCTAAGCTAGGGGCACTGGAAACCTTACCTCTCATTCTGCTTTGGGGGGAACTCAAACTAAAAGAGGGGTAGAATGTCTTTCGAGCAGGGTCTAAGTCCTTTCACGTGGCCCATCTTTATATCTGTAATCTGTCCTCACGGTGTAGAAAAGAGACAGCATTCTTCAGGGCTGACCCTGGGGTAAACTTGTGAGGGTGAGACGTGAGACGGCCTAATTTTAACCTCTTCCTCACCTCTCTTGATGGCTCCTCCTGACTCCCAGCGCTGCTCACCACAGAACCACAGATGAAGGCAAAGCAGCCGACCTGTATCCACCTCTCCCATCAGACTTGGGGGCCACTTTCCCGCTTCCTCAGTTTCCCACTGAGTCTGCTGCAGACTTTCCCATGTCTACAGGGGCCCCAGTTCCCCCAATGCCAGGCTGTAAAGCAGGCCAAGGAGGAGCTTGGGCTGCAGATTTGGGGTGTAGCCACACCCCTGCGGCATCCAAGCAGCTGAAATATCAAGACTTACTCCCTGCTTATAACAATGGCGCTGACCGCTGAGCTCCACAGATAGCCAGGCAGCCCTGGACTTGGAAGACGGGGTTTGACCACAGCCAGCATCTGAAATCGCCACCTCCTGGCCTCCAGCCTGCCGCACACGCAGGCCATCACTAGACCATGCCTGGAGATGTCTCTGCACCTCCCACAGGTACTCTCATCGTCATCATCACAGAGTAAAGCAGCCAGTGTGCACTGCTTACTGATCTCCACACCCACGCATCACACGGTGGCTCCGTGTCCCACAAGCCACGCTCACAGGGAACCTGCCTGACACCATGCAGCCGGAAACCAGAGCCACCCACGGAAAACCGAAAATCACAGAGGGAAAGATGTGAGGAAGTGAGAATATGCAAAACTTCATGGAGATCCCAAGGCAGAGATGTAAGTGGTCAAAAGGAAAAGGCAATCAGGAGGGACTGAGACAGGGTGGAAGCCAGGCCCACTTGTAGATTTCCACCTCCAAAAGAATAACGTCTCCGATTTATTGCAGTGGGCCTTACGCGACACCGTTAAGGAAGAGAGTAAGCGAGAACAAAGGAGAAAAGGTTAAAGAGGAAAGTTGAAGTTAACTTGAAAGAATTGTGCCTTTCACACCAAAGCAGCCGGTGTGAAAGCCAGCCCACCAGGGTGGTGATTGATGAGGACGCCCTTACAGGAAACATAAAGAGGCTCTTAAATGGCGACTGTAAAAGAACCATGTGGGATCTGCAGAGCTGTAAGATCTTCGAGATAATCCAGCCCGGCCTCCTCCTTGTGCAGAGAAGGAAATGCAGTGTGTGCCACACCACCAGCACACTGGAGGGCAGAGTCACCTAACTCCTGCGGCACCACCCCACTCCTAGGAAGAACAAACTCGGGCTGGCCCCACCCCCTCGGGACAGCCCTCTCCTTAGGAATCTCACCTTATCACTCCGGAAATGTCGCCCAACACAGCAGAGGACTCCTTGAACTAAGTGACGATCTGGCAATCTCACACCCAAAGGAAATGAAACCAGTGTGTCAGAAAGCCAGCCCCACTCCTGTGTTTATCAAAGCAGCTTGGGTATCCCTGGACACTGAGTAGATAGAAAGCATGCCCTAAGCACACAAGAGGACGTTACTCAAAGAAGAAAGAAATCCTACCATTTGCACCAAGCGAATGAACCTGGAGGGTAAGTACATAAGGCGATCAGTAGGTTACTCAGCATGGCCCCGGTGGTCACGTCACAATATGTTAACGTGGTGAACGTCTCATTGTACTCCGTACATGCACACTACTTTTAGTTTGCCAGTTACACCTCAATAAAAAAGGAGGGGATCCTAAAGTTGCTCCTTTGCTTACAACCAACTTAAACACGAGTAGCAAGTAGCAGGCTCCCTGGGAATGCACCCTTCCCCACCGCATGAGAGACGGTGGCCTTCATGTGTGAGCCTGGCCTTCTGGGCAGACTGAGACCAGCCACGAGCTGCTCCCTGTACTTGGCTGAATGGCGTATAAAGGTAAAACCCTGGGTGCTGCTTTGCTTTGCTTCCCCTCTCTGTCTCCTCCCTCCCTCCCTTCTTTCCTTCCTTCCTGCAGTACTGAGCATTGAGTACCCTTTGCACTGAGCTATATTCCCACTCTTTTTTTTCTTTCTGAGACAGTCTTGCTAAGTTTCCTGGGCCGGGCTTCAACTTGTGACCCTCTTGCCGTAGCTGCTCGGAGTCCTGGGATCACAGGTGTGTATCATCATGCCCAGCTCCTATCTGTCTTTCAAATAGCAATGATTTGATCACTATTCTGGCACACAAAAACAAAAAGGACTCAGGTCCTAGGGCTCCACTCGCAACAACAACCACCAGAAAAAAAAAAAAAAAAAAAAAAAAATCAAAAAATAAAAAAAAAAAGAAAGAACCAGCCTACAAGAGCAGACTGGGTTGGAGTCATTTCCTAAGAGTTCTAAATGCCAGCAATAAAGCTACTCACCATAGGCAATTTGTAAGAATCAACCCAGGTATTAACAACAACCACCAAAAAAAAAAAAAAAAAAAAAAAGCAGTATCATACTAATTTTGTCATTGGAAAAGTGATGATCAGTGCCACATGCCACATTCTGTGTTCCAAGTTTTGCACGAGTTATCTGATCAGATTCTTACAAGAACATTATGAGGGAGGCACTGGTGTCCTCATTGCACAGATTAAAAAAAAAGAACTAAGGCTTAGAAAAGGGAATTCTTAACTCATAAATGGGACAAACTATGGAGAAATAGTCTCCCCAGACTCAGCCTCGGCTAAGCTGTCTCCCACATCAACACGTATTCTCTCTCATTTGGTGAATTCCCCACTTCGGACAGAGCAAATTTCAGGCGATGGTGGTGAATGGGTGGAAAAGCTGTGTTAGAGCGGCCTGGGGGAAAGGCTCGGCTTCTGAGCGAAGACAAGTTTCTGTGTGGCCTCCCCGGAGCCCCTGGGCAAGGAGGCAGGCTTCAGAGGAAACAGTGACACACTTTCCTGTGGCAGGGTAGAAAGCCAGTGTCAGCAGCCCGAATGCGTGCACCACGCCGGCTGTGCTTTGCAGAGCGCGCTGCAATTTCCCAGCATGTGTTTACCTACTGCGGAGCGAGTGGCTGCATCCTCTAGGACAGGGTGGAGGGGAAGCAAAGAAAGAAGACGAAGAAACAAAGAGACAGAAGGGAAACCAAACTGTCTGCCCCTAGAATGGGCAACCCATTTGCCCCAAGAAGAGCAAGCAGATAAAGTAGGAAAAGAAAACCTAGAAAAAAAAAAAATAATAAAAACCTCCAGGCCCAGAACTGTCGCATCTCTGAATTCTTAGACAGTTCTCCTACAGAGATAAAGAGCTGAAATTTTTGCAACAGATCTTGGTGATTGCAAACATGACTTTTGGGAAAAAAAGAAACTTTGGGAAAATAAAAATCTCCATCCCCAGCCAGGGAGGACATTGAGCATACATCTTAAGGGCTCATCTGAGGAAGCAGATGACCAAGGACATAGCCACCGTCCACTCTGTACAGATAGACACAGCGGGGTCACTGGCCTGGAAAGGCAATGTTGGGCTTGTCCCATTCATCACAGATCAGCTGAGCATGCTCCACTAAGAGGCAACGCAAACATCCCACACTGGTAACTTTACTAAAGGCAAACGTACTTAGAGAGGACTCCTGTATAAACAACATCCCACAGGGACCCTTGGAAAAGAAAAGGGCCAGGATCAGAGGAAGCTTGCCGGGAGAAATCCTGCTCTCTGAGGCTGTAGAGAAATGAGGACAGGTCAAGGCTGAGGACAAAAGTAAGAACAGACCAAGCAAGAGAGACTGAGCACAGGTAGGAGGGGAAACGGTGAGTCCTCATCCATTCATTCAGCCTGCAGTATTTGAAACATTTACTGGGCACCTACTGTTTGCTAGACATTGTTATAGGCGCTTGGGGTGGAGGGTGAACAGAACAAATCCCACAGTCTTGCGGAGCTTATGTCCCAGCTGAGGTAAGACAGATAATGAGCAAAATACGTAAGAAATGTGGGAAGCTGGAGAAGGAACGTGTGGATATAAATTGCTTGAGCCAAGAAGAAGGGGTTAAAGTATTTGAACTTGATTTCATAGACGACAAAGATCCAAATGAGCTTTTCCTCGAAAATACTTGTAGGAGGCTTGGCAGTAAATGTGAGTGATCAGGAAAAGTTTGCTATGACTGTCAGTAATTAATTTTAGGGTGCGTTTGTGGAAGCTAAATCTTCAGCAGCCAGTGGACTCATTAGACAGCCAAAGAGGCTGTCGGGGAGCTACAGGGAGGCCAGCAAGTGCTCTTTGCTGAACACTAACTAGTCTCGCTAGTACTTCCTCGGAGGGCTCTGCTGAGAGATAAATTTAGGAGTGGGACCACCACGCAGCCCCAATCCTCACAATATTTTAAAAGCTTCTGATTTGTCCTGTGGATAAACCCACAAATAAAACCTTGTTTAACTCTGTCTAAGCAAGCATTTTCCACTCTTTCCTGAACAATTAATTTGTTTAGGGGAGGGAGGATGCAGAATATCTATTAAAACTTGGCAGGATGAACTTCGCAAAATGCTGATCAAGAGGGAAAGAATAAGATCCTATACGCTGGAAAGAGGATGGATGAGCAAGACAGAGGGAGAGGACCGAATGGCAGGCTTTGGCAAGCACTTGACTGTGCATTTGAAAGGGCAGGAGGAGGAGGAGAAGGACGAAGAGGAGCATCACAGTCAGTAAGGATAAGAGGGTACCAGAATGCCACAAACAGAATCTGCCAGAACATCTCAATCAACAGTTGAGGCACCTGCAGAGAAAGCACAATGAATGCTGAATCACCTTTGGACCCTTCGCATCTGACAGCTATGAAAACAAGGAATTAGGAAGAGATAATCTGCCTTCCATAAAAAGACGGGAGGTAAGGCTTCATCTGAGAGCTCCCTGGCCATCGATCTTGAAGAGATGAAGGACAAAGACTTCTGAAGAAGCAAAGGAGAAGGTGTTACCTAGAATTAAGCTTTGTTTAATCAGCCTAGGAACGTAAAGAACACCTCAAATCATTAATCCTGAAAAGCTCATCTTGCCCATGCAGACAGACACATATAATTCAGGCATCTTTTTCTCGGCTGCTTAGCTGTTTGTCTGTATGTATTAAATTGCCTTTGCACAATTTGAGTGGATGTTAAGTTTTTGAAAGCAAAGAGCCACTTGTTTGCTTGCCAAGCTGTTTTAACTACAGGCCCAGGCTATCAATATCACCTCCTAATCAGAGAGCAAAAGGAAAATAATTACTTGTAAGTCCACATTTAAAACAATCCTTGGGAAAACAAAAAAAATTTCTTTTCTGATCCCACTTTCCAGGAAAACCCATTGAGAAAGCAGAGAGTGACTTAGACTGTTAAAATTTTAAACCCTATGTGCAAATTCATATTTATGTTGCTTTCTAACACATAGAGAATATGTCTCCTATGACATCATTGCACCAGCATCAGTGCACGTGTGTTAGTTCAGCACTCCTGAATCAAAAGTGAATTGCAAGTTGCTAACTATTGCTAAAATTGAAAAAAGAGCACTGCACCTGAATAGTCCTTTGGTGCAGAAGTACTCACGTGGGCAGATCCCAAAAGTGTGCATAGAAAGCACCCAGGGAATTCGTGCAGATCTAGATGTTGGCCTGGGGCATGCAGTGAGGTTGAGGTGGGGTCTTTACTTCCCATTTGACAAGGTTCCTGGCACTGCTATGCTGCTGGTGCATACCTACACTGTGAGCAGAGAGGCAATGGATCATATCCTATGACCTAAGTGGGTCCACATGGCTTGGTGCATGTTATGGCTTGTGTTTAGATGTCCCCCTACAGCCTCATGCAGTCACAGATGAGAGCTTTTCAGAGATGGCTGGATCTGGAGTGTGTGATGCTGGGATTAAGGGTGTGATAATCAAATCAGTCCACTGCCTGGTCTGGCACCTGCCCTAAGATCAGTAACCTAGATCAAATATAAAAGGGGCAGAAAGAAGTTGCTAAGGGTGCTTGGACTTGCTTGCTTGCTGCTTTGGCTGTCTTTCTTCTGTCTGCCACAAACTGATCTCCTCTGCAATGCCCCTCTGCCATGCCCCTCTGCCATGCCACCCTGCCTTGGAGCCAGCTGACTCTGGATAGAGAAAAGTGACTAAAACAGTGCACTAGGCTGGTTAATTGGGAGTGAGATGGAGTTTGGGTTTGCACAGCCATTCGTGCACATCTCTCTACCAAAAAACATCACCACCCTCGTTACCTAGGAAGAGTAAGACTCTCAGGCTCTAAAACTGCATGTCCAAAACATGACTGAAAAAACACTAAGGAGAAACAGTACATTGCAGTGACAGTATCAAGCTGGGGAGAGGACCTCCCCTCCGAGCTGCCAACAATAAAAAGGAAGTTTCTTAGGAAGCCAAGGTGAGAGTTCAGGATATGGATTTTCCATCAATAACCAGCTGATTATGATAATCAGGTGAGCTATAAAGAAGATAAGCACCCTTTTGCAATAAGGAATTGCAAACTCCAAAGACACCCAAGGCCCCTTCACATGTCACAGAGCTTTAGATACAAACCCAGGAGGTCTTCTGACTCCAATAAAGGAGCTGTTTCTTTAAGTTGCATAACGTTTGGCGCGGATGCTCAAACCACTGGCAGTAACCCATGTTTGAGAAATTCCTAGAAGGTATAAGGCTTCATTCTAATCAAGCACCATTCTAATCAAGGTCAAATTTTCAAGAAAGGAACATTCCAGGAACTAGAGTTTGCTTCAGAGAATCAGTGTGGGGTGCAGGGAATATTGTGTTTATTAAGAGAAGTGATGAGTGTTAGGAGCTAGGATCGGCTCGCTGATCATCGCCCTTCCCAGATGGAGCCACAGTAAGGGATCCATCCCTGCCTGTTTCTTTCTCTGCTGATTGCAAACTTTGCAGAGTAGTGTTGGCCCCAGCTGGGACTTCATACTTTTTGAATGTCAAATGAATGAAAAGAGAAAAGGACATTTATCAAGCTCCTGTGAGGGGCTAGGACTATATGCAAAAATTTTAAAAGTATAGTCCTGGAAAATAAGTGGTTAGCATCTGTCATCTTCATCAGTGGTTTGGAATGCAAGTGACAGTTTCTTGCTTATGGGGCAGTTGGTGTTCTTGCTGCTCCCTCCCCCTGCCCCTTCCTTTGGCCTCTGAGCTGGCATTCCTGACCTTGCCCGGAGGACTTTCTTTCCCCGGAGGCTAAGAAGCGAGCCTCCCTGTCCTCCCACTGTGTGCCCGAAGCCGCCGCCTCTTCCCAAGCCCACGCTTCCCAGTGAGGTTTTTTAGTGGTAAAGTGGGAAACATAGGGGGGGGTGCAGGAGTTGAGAATCTGATCCACTTCCTGAGCATTTCCATGTCCCGGATGCTGCCCTGAGCAGTTTACAGGGATCAGTGCATTTAGATCTCAAGCAACTGAATGTCCCTTTTTTTTGGTGATGCTAGGATCTAATCCCGGGCTGTGCACATGCTAAGCACACACTCTGCCACTAAGCTGCACCCCCAGGCCACACGGAATAGCATTTTCACCATCTCCCAGAGGAGGAGACTGAGGCCCAGCGGGGCAGAGATAGCCAAGTGGGCTTAATGCCCAGGCCATCAGACACGGGAGCCCAATTTGTTCACCATAACTCCCAGCTTCCTCAGGGAAGCCCACAGCACTCCTTCTGCCACACAACCCAGCCTTCTTCTCAGGCACGGAAGAGGTGCCCTGGCCTGCCGGACAGGGCTGTCACACTGCAGTGAGAAAGATTCTTCATTTCTTTTCAAACCAAAGCTCCACGCTGCTAACTGGGTAGTGATGTTTCTTCCCAAAACTTTGTATCTCAGCACAGGAGTGGGCCAAAAAGAAATGTATTGAATTGTTCTAAAAGTATTTATGAAACATGTAAAGGCAGGAGAAAACAACAGCAGAGTGTTTGGGATCATATTCTATTCTTTGACCACTTTTTTTGCAAATATTTTCAGTTCTCTTCTAGGACAGAGTGTTGTTGCTCTTGTTGCTGTTTTCAGAGGGGACTGCTGGAAGAAAAGTGGCTGATGAAAGCTTGTCTATGCCATACGCCCTGGCAATTATGCGCATGGGCAGATGCACACACATAGAGACAGACAGACACACACACACACATTTTTCAGGAAGTTCAGATTGGGTCCTGAATAAGTAAGCACCTCTGTCATCATCTAACAAGGCTTCGACAAATGAATTTGCTAATAGGACTGTCAAACAACCGGAGACGAATTGCATGTTCTACAGCACTATAAAAATTCTCTTCCCTTTAAGGAGAGAAGACAAGCTCATGGTAAGGAGATTACTTTTTAAATAAATCCAAGGTTAGTTTTAAACTCCTTACTGCCAAGATCCATTTCTTTAAGTGCAAACAGAAGTTCCTTCTCACCGCCCTGAAAGACTGCCATAAGGGTAAGGAAGGTAAATTCAACTTTCCTAAAAATTGTTTTCAGAAACAAAAATCACCATATCACTACTTTAGGCATCTAATTTCCTTGTGATAAGAAAGCAATCCCTTTTTCTTTCCCCTCGCCTGTCTCTGGTTGCAGGCCAAGGTTTTCAAGCAGAACAAAATCAAAGAAGTAAAAGACAGGGTGTGCCAGATCTAATCCTCCATGGGAAGCGACCAGACGTGGCTCGCAGCAATGCAATACTGAAGCAGACGCCAAGTGGGAGACAAAAGGAACCAGGCCCTCCAGACACTGGAGCATGTCCTCCACCAACAAGTTCCACTTCTTGCTCTCACAGATAGCCAAGGTTGGCTGCCCTTGCGGGCTCAAATGGTCCCAAACATGATTCTTCAGTGTCTGCAGAATGATTCTTCTTGGATAAGGTGTTCCAGATCTTTCATAGCTTGTATTTCCCACATTGCTCATCTCATAGCAGAGATGTTGCCTCCTCTTCTGTATCTACAAACCCAGCTGGGTAGTGCAGGGCCACACCTGCCGGCAAACCTCGCCGCGCAGCTCAGGCCTGGGCGGTGGGATGTGACTGACAGCATCCTCTGACTCTGAGCTCATCATTAGAAGGAGCTGCTTCTCCTCTTCTTCCCTCTGCCAAGTGGCGGCCGTGCAAAGCCAGGTGTGACCATGAGGACACAGAGGACACCCTAGGGGATGGGGAGGACTAGGACAAAATTGGCCTGGACTGGGGGAGGGTGCCCTGAAGCACAGCCAGCCTCTCTCTAGACATCCATGGCATCTATCGGCCAGGGTGGGAGCAGGCTTCTTTCTGTCTGACCTAAGGTGCTGGTGTTTAAATCTCTTTGCTCTCGCAGTTTAGCCTCTTCTTCAGTTAATTCCCTCTCCCTCAACCCCCATGAAAGATGGAATTAATAACCCTTCCCAAGATTCTCCCTCGTCTCACATCTTTGCCCTGGGGGGACCTGGCCCTCACCAGACAATCTTCTGAGAGCGGGCCTCCCTCTCCTCCAAACAAGCCACCCCTACCTGATCCCTCTTGCTCCGCTGCATCTGGGGCTTTCGCACTTGCTCAGGTTGTCTGTGACTGTGCTCCTTTCACGGGAAGGGCTGGCGGGAGGAAGACACAGCCGGAGACCCAGGCAGGGGTCTCGCTTGGTTCCCTGCCCCAGCATAGCAGCACTGTGAAATCGCAGCCTGCCAAGCCGCTGCCTTTCAAGCTCCCTCTCCTGGAATCTTGGCTGTCAGGAAGAGACTGAAGCACACGCTAGCGCACCTACTAACATATTTGTCCTTTTCATTTCCAGATGGGAGAAGCTGCGTATGTCCTGCCCCTCTCCCACAAGTTATTGTAAATCTGAGTATAAAACAAGGCTCTTAATAGAAACTCTAAATGACAAAAATCCCAAAGTGGTTTTTTCTTTAACCTTTTTGTTTTTATTTTTGCCACAAGTAGACATGACACTGACCATCTGTGTAAAAGGAAAGCTTTCGTTGTCCACATTTTTGTTTAAAAAAAAAATGCATGTTAGATCTGTACTGACCTCTGACCTGGATTCTCTACAAGTTCAAATGACTTGAAATCAAGCGTCACGGGGCCTTGTGGGGTTGAGGGAGTGTGGTTTATTTCAAGGGTTGCATGGCTTCCTAGCTCTAGTGTGCCGGTTTCTGGGGTTACCTCTCAGCCTGACCCAGGACAGATAGGCATCGAATGCCATTTTCTTTCTGGGTTACCAACAAGAGGAATCCTGTCTAACCTGAGAATGGAGACAGTTCTTAGAAAGTCTGCACCGTAGAAATTCCTGCTAATGCAGTGCTATAACTCAGTTTTAAGAAACAGAACACACTGGCCAGTAAGAAGGGCCCTGAGGCCCATCCCAAAGGAAACACCTAAGTACCCTGGTGCCCTGAAGCAGGACAGGCTGCCCAGAACATCTCAGCAGGGGGTATGGAAATCAACTCTCCAGGCTACCAGAAAATGCTCTCCATCCATCCCTGCTGCCATGGGAATTGACTCAAATTATTTATTATGTCAAGAAATATTTATTGATGAACTAGAGGCAAGTTACCAAGTATGCAAGAAACGAGACAAAGCCCTTGTCTTTGGCGTTTTTATCCTTGAGTAGGAGGCTCAGCAATAAACAGCCAATGCCAATATAATCTGATGAGCACTATGCTAAAGAAAGTACACAGATCAATGAGAGTAGCTAAAGATGTAGGCAGAAAGGTAAGCAGGAGACCATCTGGTTAGCAGGGACAGCAGGGACCAACTGAACCTCCATCCGCCCCCAGGTACACTTTGGCGCTGCCCCTTCTTTTAGCACTCACATGGCTAGAGCAAGGCGTGCCTTCCTTCAAGGGTACTGCCAGGGCAGCCACAGGTCAACGGGCACGAGCTGCCCACAGAGCTAACAAAATACCTCGTGAACACCACACAGGCAGAAGGCAAAACTTTCCTGTGCTCAAGAGATCTTGATACCTACTTGCACAGAGCATCAGATTAATTTCTTTCACCACCAAAATCAATAGGAGCTGAGACCAGAGACAGGCAGGGGAAGCATTCGCTTCTGAAGTCAGAAAACCAACATTAGACCAATTATATTGTTCGAGAGCCTGGTTTTCATGGTGCGAGGCACCATATGAATCAACCAGTGATTGATGGACTCATCTGACACCAGCACTTAGCGCAAGGCGGGAAGGGAAGACGCGCTATCGTCTGGATATTGGAATTGATTTTATTCCTCCTTGAGTCGGGTGGGGATTCTTATCTATTCACACGCTGTTCCCATCCTCTTCTGCTTTTACGTCCTCTGGCACTGGGGGAGAGGCAGGCATGGGGTTTCAGAGCTAAAACGTGAGCAAGCTGCATTTTACACGTGAAGAATCTGAGGCCCAGAGAAGGCAGTTACTACCTGGTTGGTTAGTGACAGAATCAGAGCAGGAACCCAGGCCCAGGATTCTCAGAGCATGCTTGTTCCCCTAGTTCACTCTGAGCCCAGAAATCTGAGAGGGGACAAGTACTCATTCGGGAAAAGGTCTGACTTCCTTAGGGACCTTTTCCCTTTAATGTATCTCCCTGTTTCTAAGAAGCCATGTTGCCCGGATGTAGCTGTCAGGACAAAAGCTGTCGCTGTTCGAAGGCTTCAGCTTGTTTTCCTACAGGGATGAAGGCCAAGGAGCAAAACTACAGAGAAAAAGACTGCCACAGTCATGGAAGGAGCTTCTCTTCCCAGAAAACCAGTCAAGCATGTACGTGGAGTGTGTGTTTGTGTGGGTACACACGTATGTGTAAAAGCATGTGAGAGCTATACATGTGTGACTAACAGCTGTGAATATGTGTGTGGGCGGGACCTTTGCATGGGCTTGTGGGTATAAGTGAGCACAGATATGTGTTTGTGTTGGAAGTGTGTGTATACGTGTATGTGTGTGTGTATCACTTTATAATCATGAAGGGGAAAAAGAAAGAAAATATGATCTTTACAAAATGTTTTTGGCTGCCTGTGCAAGGTCACATCACAAATAAAAATTGTCCTCAGCAAGCACCTGTCCCACGTCTTCAGAAAGAAGCTAGCACAGGGATATCTCATTCTGTCACCTCACTAAAGCACTAGTGTCAAGAACCCTGTCGTTCTGAAGGCTCAGAGGTCTCCCTGCCCTAGCCCTGAAGAGATGACGGGTCTGCTTGCCAGGCAGACCTTTCCCTTGTGCCCGGTGGATGGCAAACCCACAGTACTGACACCCTAAAGAATAAATGGAAACCTGAAGAAACATGTACAGTGTGCAAAGCCACGGCACAACAGACAGACACGCAGGTGATTTCCCTCCTCCCCATTTTAAAGAGAAACAATGCAGCTACCTGTCAAGGTGGCAGCCAGTCTATCAAGAAGGGTATTAGGATTTGCATAAAATGACCCATTTGGGGAAGTGTCCAGAGGGTTAAAACATCTGCTAAGCAAGGCACACAGATCTAGGAATGAAGCTGTGGTCCTCAGGATAATGCTGACTCTTTTAAACATTAATCTTTTTCTGTGAGATGAGGTCCAGCTATGCAGCCCAAGCTGACCTCAAACTTATGATCCTCTTGCCTCAGCCTCCTGAGTGCAGGGATCAGAGGCATGTTCTACCATGCCCCGCTCGCTTGAATCACACATTTGCCTGAACTTCCCAGCACCTCTCACCCCCACCCAGCCCTGGCTGGTAATATAAATATTTTCCTCAGGGAGCACTACACCCTATGTCCTCAGAAAGAAGCTGGCAGGGAAACATGGCTCTGTCATCTCACTAAAGCACTAGGGTTCAATGACCCTGTCATTCAGCGATCTCCCCTCCACAGGCGCTTCTAAAAATGACTGCACTTATTGTCATGCTGAAAAAAAGATGCCATCCTTTCAACCAGCACTTTTTGAAATTCTAAGCCTTCAGAATGTGGTCTTCTTCTCTAGAATGTAAGATCTTTGCAAGCAAAGACCACCTGTCTTATCTCCAACTCCCCCATCTGTTGTGGTGTGTGGTGCTTAATGGAATGGAGGGTGGGGATGTATGTAGCTCAGTGGCACAGCACCTGCCTGGCAAATGTGAGATCCTGAGTTCAATTCCCAGTTCAAAAAAAAAAAAAAGAATGGAAAAACTACCTAATAAAACTACTGAAGAGTGGAGTTTTATTAGTTCTTGAGATGACACAGCTACATTTAGACAAAGGCCTTCGATCACCTAGGCCATGCCAGTGGTTTACCAAAGATAGTTTGAATCAAGGATTTGGGGAAGGCTTCCTTGGGGTACTAGTGAGTTCAAAGCCATGGCTGAAAGCAAGAAATTCATATTCAAATAAGCATTTCCTTTCCAAAACAGACAGGTATCTTGGCTTTGGGTAAGGGACTAAAGCCCCCTGGAATGGTTTTCAGCCTAGAGAATTCCCATCTTGAACATAACAGCTCAAACTGATGAATTCCTTTTGGAGACATGGCCACAACTTAATGAGAAGGGAAGCTGGTGAAGCCTTTTTCACAAATACTGAAGACTGCCCTTAAAGACTAATGCACTATTCCATCAATATATCCTATAGGCTGATGGGGGTGAGCGGGAGAGAGATTCTGCTCTAGCAAAACCACCTGAACTTTCTTTGCATTTGTGTGGATCCCATCGTTCTCTGTTTCATGCTTCCTGATCACCATCACTTGGACCACTTGCCTCCCAGAAATGTGTTTCTCCCAACACACCTGGGCTGTGGAACATACTTACTCTGACAATCTCATCTGCTTGCAACTGGTCAATGGAGCCCCCAAACTCTTCCAAACATTAGGTCTGTGTAACAGCTCTCAGATGAAAGTGATTCAAAGGGAGCAAGGATTTCTGCAAGCGCTCAGGTATACCAGATAGACATAATAAAACAGAAAGGACCAACAGCCTAATTTCCAGGTAGTACTTTAGCCTAACGGTCAGCTCGTCTCTATGCACAGGCAGCGACACAGAGCAGGAGAGTGGTGTGGACTGAAGACAGGCCGACCTTGTTTCCGATCCTTCCTCTACTCTCTACTACTTCCTGGAGCTGTGATCTTGACCAACATACTAAACCAGTCCGAATTTTTATTTTCTTATCAAAAGATTTCAAGTACCAACTTCATAAACTACTAGAAATAGCTAAACTAAATAAGATGCCGTTTCTGAAGCACCCAGCACTGACTCTTGACACTGGGAAAATGACATTGGGATCATTACTAGGATTTGTATGCAAAGTGTCATTTCTGAAGTCTGTAAATTCGACAGATTTGGGAGCAAAATTTATCGCCACAGAGTTAGCAGCAAAGATTGCAATCCCAATCATTCTAACCAAGGGGAATAAATAGAAAGAAATGACTTTCCAAATTTTTTTTTTTTTTTTTTTGGTTTTT
>NW_004955423.1:16860103-16874018 GCF_000276665.1 Chinchilla lanigera
TCCGGTACCGGGAACCGAACTCACGACCTTGCGCTTGCCAGGCAGGCGCTTTTGCCGCTGAGCTAAATCCCCAGCCCCGACTTTCCAAATATTTGTTTTCTAAGCAACAATAAGTTCCCTAGAATTGGCATGCACTAGAGATGCATGCCAGTATAATTTGGGGATCAGATGCCTCCCAACTGTGAAGACTGTTTATTACTAGGCATCTTCCTGAACTTGTTCATATAAAATGAATATCTTATACATACACACACACACACACACACACACACACACACACACACACACGGGGTTGATCGGAACCCTTAAGGTAGATTTTGTTTCTCCTATGAAAATCAAGGTGGGTAGAATTAGCTTAGGGAATTTCTACACAGACTTACAGAAGACATCACTTAATGAGATTAAAATTGAGTTTGTCAAAGATGACTAGATGATATATTATAGACTATAAATTTAGCACTAATTCCAAAACCTTCACACATTAGCAAGTCCTATAAATGCATTTATTTGTGAGTTGTACATCAAGGAACAAAGAGTCTATTGACAACAAAGCTATCTTGGAGAAAATTTGTCTCCTGACAGAAATAAATGCATTTAAACAGCTATTGACCAGGTTCCTGCCATTTACTAAACCCTCTGAATTTGGCTTCTGGACATGCATTTATAAATGGGCTGTAGGTGCCTCTTTTTATTAGCTATTTACAATGAAGACTATAAAGTTCTAAAATAAAGCACCTGTGTTAAAAGCTGTGCCTTTCGTAAACCTGTTAGTCATGGGTAGTGCTGACTACTCCAGAAATCCCACAGGCACAAAACGCCTGACCCAGAACGGGCCATCCTGAGGCTATTCACAGAGCTGGAGCAGAAAAGCCTGGGGTTTGCAACTGAATCTCAGATTCAGTGTCACACCTCACAGGAGAGCCTTTCAAAAGCATTGCTCTGGGCTCCTTCACCACTACACACACAGGGACAGGTGTGACACCTGCGGTCAGTTACGTGTCCCCGAGATCTGAGCAGAGGCCGACAGGTGAAACCTATGTCACAAGGGAAAGCAAACATCTTCTTACCTGTGTCTCTGTGACCCTGCAGACAGAAGCTCCCTGAAAGGAGGTGACAGGTAGCTCCAAGACGGGTGCCTCACCTGATGTTCAGTTCTAATATGGCATAATTAGATGGGATACTTGATAGTCATTACAATGTATGTCAGAAGAACATAGGTTCTGAGGTCAGCCCCAAGTTAGATGAATTTTAACACCGGCCTTTATTATCTGTGTGGTTAGGGTAAGGGACAAAAACATTCTGAGCCTTAGTTTCCTTGGTTGAAAAGAGATAATAATGTTTAGCTCCTTCCAGTCTGCAGCAAATGAGCTAATTTATATAAAAACACCCAACACCATTTTGGTCATATCAGCCGATTCTTAATATTTGACTCATTCTTAAAACAAGTTACGTGGGGCTGGGGATGTAGCTCAGCGGCACAAGCGCCTGCCTGGCAAGTGCAAGGTCCTGAGTTTGATACCTGGTACAAAAAAAAAAAAAAACAATTTATGTGGCAGCCTGAAAAATAAGTTAAAACGCAAAATACTATAATTACACAAATTTTACAGCTTTCTGCAATAAAAATATATATACAAAATCAGAGGAAACACACAAAAATATCAGCCATGATGCCTGTGTGTCGAAGAATTGTTAGGCTTTTTTCTTGCTTTCCACATTTTCTTTTAAGAAGAAAGTATTTTTATAATGGGAAAATTGTACAGTTTTAGTAATGGGAAGTTATTAAACCTGAGAGCTCTTTTAAAAAGACATTTAGTCTGGAAATGGGTGATTTTCATGACAGGGATCCAGGGCAAAAGCCACTGTCCCCACGGTGCTGGACATTAATCACAGCAGGTACAGGCACTGCCCCTGGAGTTCGGGGAGACCCACTCAGGAAACCAGCCCTGGCCACCTCTGGGTAGGCTCATACCTGAAGGGACTTGCAGGAAGGACAGGGACAGAGGCTTCTGACAACCAAGCAGGAAAAAAGCCAAATCCTAGCTCTTACCCACCTCCAAACCGTGGCTCAGCCACTGGCTGATGGAAGACACCCCCAAATGGCATGACAGTCACAAAATGTCTGGGGAAACCTGAACGGTCCTCTCATACTTGCATCTCACAGATTAGCAGCTTTGTGTACGTATAAATTACATGGCACACACTTATTCTTGGTTCAGTCACCAATTTCTGTCGAGTCGTCCACTGTGAGCCAGCTGTAACAGAGATAAGCTGGGAGCAGTCACTGCCTCACAGGTGATGCATAGGACAGCAAGGTGAATAAGCATACAAATGCAGTGTTGGGGACCTGTCTGTCACCCCGGGATGCCCCATCAGCGTGCTGGCTCTTAGAGGGACCTGTGTCTTGCTCCTGGGAGTAAAGTAGTGTTCCAAGCAGGCTGAGGTCTCAGTGGGGACTTGGAACTGGTAGAAGAAGCAAGGGCAGAGGTGCAGAACTCTGTGGCGCTTGTGTCCGGGAGCAGACATCGCGGACTCTCTTCTATCCCCCTGCAAGGGGAATTCTCACGTGCGATCAAAAGCTGGATCTTCCCACTCAACTGTTTCTCACAATGAGTAGGTTTCCCATCCAAACAGGCTCTCCATGTGTGCAGACTGATGGCCCCAGGACCAGCTATGCACAGTGAGGCTCAGCTATCACCTGCAGATGACAGCATTTTCACCCAAGACAGGACACCATTGCCACCACTCAGGGTGAAACCATGGACATCGCTCGCTCTCTGGGAGTCAAGATTTCTTAAGGAAGAAGTAGGCAGACAGATATGAGTAGAAGCCAGGAGAATCCCGCTGCCTGCCTGAAACGTCTGTTTGATGTGGAGGCCTAACGTGCCCAAATGTCTCCAGCAAAAAAGCTAGAAATGCCAACGACCTACCCCCTACTGCAGCACATTTTTCACCCACATCAGACAGGAATGACACGACCGAACCAAGGCAAACCAATGCCACTATGACTTGGGTGGCCTGGGAGCATGACAGGGGTGTGTCCCACAGTAGAGAACTTTCCAGAAACCAGGCCCCATGGCAAACATTTCAGGGGTCCTTCATAAGGCATCTGGGCATGAGGACAAGACCACAGACATCTGGCTCTAAGACCCTGCATGAACATATCCTGCGCTGTGCAATCAGAGGAGATTCTAGAAGGTAGGGTCCCCCACAAAGGAAGACTCCCCCTGTCCCTTCCACTGTCCTCTGGGACTACTGTGCCAAGGTGGTGGAGACACAGCACCACACGATGCCATTGTATTGGTGGGGAATGATAAGGTATCAGCCTCCATAACTGCAGATAAGAAATTTCAGGAGTAAAAACCCAGCTGGTGAAGAAATTCGAGGTGAAGGCCTCCATGTAGACTATTAATGAGGAAGAGAGGGCCCTTCAGATGGGAGGACTGCCATACTGTCAGATATTGTCCCCCTTCAGATTCCATCTTGATTGCAGGTCGCAGTGAGGAACAAGTGGTGTTGGCTTTTCACTTGACTACCAAAGTTAAAAAAGAAGGCTGCTGGGCCATAAATCCAGAGGAGATTCAAGAACCCATCCAACAATTCCTCAGGACCACCTGCACGGGAAATCAGCAGAGTACTATGGAAAAGGTCAACCGGAAGTGACCGGATCTGGCTGTACTCACTGATCTTTGTTGACGCCAGACACGGCATATATTCCACCTGGGAATCCTCCTGGAGCCCTTCATCAAGACAGCACAACAGGCAGCCACCTTTGAAAGAGTTCTGTCTCAACAATGAGCACTGGACACTGTTCAGCAAGCCGTGACCCAGGCACTGCCTCAGGGCGGGACATTTGAAACCTGCCATCCAGATGGAACCGCAGGTTTCCACAAGTCCAGTCTCCTAATTAGAGACTATGTAGCAGAAACCCCTACTGATGCACCCCATGCCTCTGGACATGCAAGCTGCTTGAAGCCACTGTCTGATACACACCCCTTAAATGACAGCTTCTCACTTGCTCTTGGGCTCTGGTGGAGATGGACTACTTCACCACCAAGAACACGATGTAATTCTGAGAGCTGAGGAGCTCATTTCTACCTGGGTTCTTAGCAATCTCACATCAGAGCTCCATCATCAAACGGAAATGGTACATCCAAAATTGAGCCAGGCCAGGATGCTAAGAAGTCAGGCAGCTCCGTGAGCAGGTAGCCAACCTGCACTCCACTTGATCAACTTGCAATCCACCTCCATGAGCAGGTAGCCAACCTGCAACCCCACCCTCTCTCTTAGCGTCTAGGGCATGAAGTAAAGAGGTTCCAGCTGGAGGCATAGGTTGCTTTACCAATCATTTCGCAAAAGCTGCACACTGATAGAGTCCACCAGGGCACAACCAGTCACCCTGAAGATAGACACTTCTGAATCAAAACTGGAAGCGGATACCTGGTCCAATGAGCTGAATCTCATGGGGGGGGGAGGCTGGTATTCCAGCTGCCTCACCACACAAGCCTTGCTTTATCTTTGCTGATTCCTGGGTGGTAGCAAATAATCTGCCCATTTGGCCAGAATACTGATAGTGAAATGGCAGCACTGTTAAGAATCCCCAGCGAAGGAACAAGGACTCCAGCACGTTTGTTGCATGGAATCAGCATTCTTGGTCACGCATATTGATGCTCACAGCAAAGGGCTTTTCAAACAGGATTCCTGACGTGACAGAGCCAGTAGGAAACAAGCTGCAATGGTTATCCACTGGGTACATCAGCCAACCATAGAAGGCCACCTCCATCCAGTGCCGAAATGGGCCACATCTAGGGAAGTAATCCTTGAAGAGGCAGAGCCCAAGCATGTGGTACAATCTTGCAATTTTTGCCAACAATTCCAAGCAGCAGAACAAGAATTAAGGCATTTGGCAAGGGACATCAGGGGACCTAGGCTGGGCAGATTAACCATATTTAACACCCAGCCATAAATTCTTCTGGTGCTCCACAGTAGTGGAGAGCTACTCTCATCCCCATGCAGCAAGTGGATTGGTTGCCCTGAGGAAAAGTAGTTGCTATGAGTTCAAGTACCCTACCACATCAAATCGTATCAGGGCCCTTTTTTTATAGCATGTCACAAAACAATGGGAATGACTGTTTCCAAGGCATATGCTGGACCTTTCATACTTTACACCACCCATGAGCTAAGACAACCATGGAACAAAGGAATGGAAGACTAAAGAACAATTAAAGAAGGGACATCTACACAGAGTAATTGCAAGAGGGCATCCTCATGTCTCTAAGGCTATCTGGACCCTCTCACTACTCTCCGTCAAGGGTAAGTGAAAGGCTGGCATGCACAGTGGGGAACAATGAGCTTGGAGGAGACAGAGGGCAAGTAAGTCAGCTGACCAGGCTATGTCAGAGGAATCCCAACCTCAGGGTATCCTGCTGTTCCTTTTCCTTTTCTTTCTGGTACACCCTGACTACAACGGTTTGTGCTCCAGGCACAGATCTTCCCGACCTCACACTCTATCGTGGACATGTCATGCTGCCCCAGGGTGATTGTCTCCTTTGGGGATCCACGGGAAAGGAAGAAAAGGTCACATACTACCACAGAATGAGAATCCCTCTGATAGCAGCAGGAACTCCCGACTCTCACAAAGAAGTAGGTGAATTTCCAGACACACAGAATTTCTGCGGGACACATCCTTGTGTCTCAACTGGATGGCTGGGACAGAATGGTTTGGACAAACTCAAGAGCAAGGTGTTCCTGAAGAGGTAATGGCCCCTGGGCTAGGACAGATGGCCTGGGGGACCATCTTCAGATACTTCACAACTCTAATAGTAGAACAGGAGCTTCTCTTCCTGGGGAGGAAGAGTGCAGCTGGGGAAGAAATGTACTAATATCTCTCCCTCTTCCCCCTCCCTCAGAACCTGTCCTGATGCTCTTGTTAAAGTCCATATGGCTACACTGAAGGGGGGGTGATCTGAAGCAAGCTGGACCTGCAAACCAGGGCTCAAATCCTTTCCATCTCAGCCCCATCTTGGCAATGTGGCCAAAACGTGACCCAGGACACCCTCAAGTCATCAGTGGATACACAGCCCCAGCAAAACCACTGACAGAAGTTCAGGCATAAGATTGTCCCAGCATCACCTCTCGTTATGATTTAGCACCAGAATATCCCCACCCACCCCCAGCAAAGCTCTTGTGTTCAGAGGTGTGGCTTTGGGAAAGTGCTATATTTCCTGGTGGTCTAACACACTGATGAGTGCAGAGTTGAATGTGCTGTGAAGGTGTGGCCTGGTCAGAAGAGACAGGTTGCTGAGGGCTCAAACCGGAAGGGCGCACCTCCTGCCAAAGCTCTGCCCTTCTCTCACTGCTTCCTGGGTGCCATAGGTTGGGGGGCCTCCACCAGGCCCCTCTGCCATTCCACTTCCACCTTGGAGCCAGAAGACCATGAACTGAAATGGTGAACCTAAATAAACCTCTCTTCCTCCCAGGTGTGTATTGGGTCTTGTGTCCCAGCAACAAGTGTCTAAGACACCTGCTTTAAGGCTGAGATGGGTGACTGGATCTTCCCACTTGACACGTAACAAATATAATGCCCAGCACCGACACCTGCTCCACAGAAACACCAAACAGGAGAAGGAGCACGGAGAGAATAATGGAAGATGAAGTGGGTCATACAGGGCCTCAAAGTTGAGTAGAGACTGCAGACACCATGCTAGCATGATGAGCACAATTGGAGGGTGTGCGTGTGGCCACCTACCAGGTGTTGGCAGAGTCTCCAGCTACACGCTGTATAAACCCTGGCACTGACACAACACACAACAGCTATGTCCTACCAGGTGCTCCTGCAGACTTCTTTCCAACCTTTTGATGCTACTGAAACTAGTAATCAAGAAATGAGATAACTCATGAAAGATGCTAAACATAGTGGACACTAGAAACATGTAACTCTTTATTATTCATCACATAGCAAACTATTAAGAATAGACAAGTCGATTTAACACATAAAATTTATTGTAAAGAAAGACACAACTTTGACTTTATTTCCCTTTCAGAAAGTCTGCGCCCTGAGGAAAACAGACTTCCCCTTCAGTAGGCCTCCTCACATTCCCTCGCACTGGCCGCCCTCACCAGCATCTGCCGCAGAGACCAGGAAGGTCATGTTTTTAAGCCAAAGCAAACAGAGCATCTTTGCTGCCAGCAAAAATATTACTAATGTCTTGGGGTGCTACTGTGGCTTCTCATGTTGACTGGAAGCCCCAGGGGCTGTCTGCCTTCCCCGTGGTCCCCACAGCCACTGAGGCCTCTCTGAGCAGCCTATACCCCATGATGCCAGAGTCCTCCTTTACATAACTGCCCACATCTTGGAGGATGTGCATGTCAGGTGTACATCGCAATGAGCACAGAGAAATAATCTAGGGAGATGATTTCAGAAAATAACTTTCCACCTCAAAACTTTCTTTTTAAAAGCATCACTGCATTTCTGGGAAACACTGAGATTTATTGCCTTCATTTGTGTGTATGTGTGTCTGTCTGTCTGTCTATCTGTCTATATGTGTGCATGTGTGCCTTGTAAGAGGGATCTGGAAGCACAGAGTCAGATTGGATTAAACTATGAGGGTTACATCCTTAGAAGACTCAAGAAGGCCTCAGTGGGGCCAAGACAAGATACTTACCAAAGAGGCCAGCTGGCTTTGCTCAGAATGACCATCTGAATGTTCCCTAGGTTCTTCAAACTTCATGTGTACAGTCTCCTTAAAGTCATAACACAACATGCAAGGCAGAGATCATCATCCATGTTACAGACACGCTAATACAAATACAGGCAGTGCCACCATCTGCCCAGAAGAGAAGCGAAATGCAACTCCAGCCCATGGCCCTGTTCCAGTGCCCACACTCTTTTCTCTGTTACATGCTGCTTCCTAGAGCAATAGTCAGGGGACAGCATGCTTTATAAAGAAAATGCTCACTTGATCAAGAAACAAAAGTATGAAATGTAATCATTTGTGTTTATAAGGGACAGTCTTTCTGAGAGGAGGGGGCAATGAGGAGAGAGAGAAGGAGAGAAAGAGGGAAGGAGGGAAGGGACGAAAGGGAAGGGAAGGGAAAGAAGACAGATAGACAGACAGACTTCCCTTAAGTGCATCACTTACCAAACTTCATGGTTCATAATTAATTCCATTTCAAACATGAGCCTAAGGTTAATATGTGAGTGAGTGAAAGAAGGAAAAGGATGTAGAAGAGACAGGAAAAAGGCAAAAAAGAAAATGGAGAGGAGAAGACTTTCTGTGCTTTGTTTCTCTTGAAATAGAAGTAACTTCCTTATCGGCAAGACTCTTGAGACAGACCTCTAAAAACATCTTTTAAGGCAAGGAAATGAGGCCCTATACTATTTGGGGGGTTTCTATATTAACTTAAGTCTTGCAAATCCAATAAGATTTCCTGACAGAACCCCGGGGGAGCCTGCTGTCTCCAACAGCAGCAGGAAGATTTACACTAACTGGATGTGGCTTTCCACCGGGCCTTCTCCAACGGCTGCATCCATCCAAATAGAATTCTAACACAGAAGCAGGGAATAAAAGTAGATCGGTGGGTGAGTGCCAATGAAATCCTGGCATGGACACAGAGGTATATCCTGACTCATATTTAAAAATGCATCAGAATGAAGTAGACCTTGGTGTTAGAAGAAAAGGCAGAGAAACAAAAAGGTATCACCCCTGGACTGACAAAAGCTGAGGAGATGTCAGAAGCAGTCAACAATGAAGAGTTTGAACCCAGCCACAAAAGGGTCTGCTGTCTGCTGATGGAAACACATGCCTTGTTGTACAGACAGACCAGCTTCTGATCTTCTGAGTGTATTCTAGGTGCTAAAATAAGACGACAAAGGATGCTTTATAGGTCTTTCCACGGAGACTCATACTGCCAGTTGAAAAGGGTTCAATGTGAATCTGAGTCTCGCTCCAAGGCAGGGGAGCAGAAGGCTGGGCAGCGTGGAAAGGTCAGCACTGTGAAGGTCACCCACATCTTGGGCTGGCTGATGGTGCGGAGCCTATGGAGGAGGCCCAATGAGAGGTTGGACGATGGAGAAAATCAGGCAGTGAGCCAACAAGCCTTCACTGTGTGAGAACAGACTCAATCCCTCGAACATGACTAGGATCTGATTCGTGGATCCCTTACCAGGAAAGAGGGCAGGGAACACCTAGCGGGAGTAACAAAATTTACTTGACCTTCAGCTATAAATACCAGGTCCGATAAACATAGACCTTGCTGACTCCTGATCAGTACCCGCCCTAGGGAAAAATAATGCAAATTACATATATAATTTCAAAGTCCTAGTAGTTCACAGTCATAAGAAGTAGAAGAAAAAAGTGAAATTAATTTTGTTTCGCAGATCATTTAACCCACATTCCTTCACCAACTTTCTTGTTACTGAGATACAATAGCGGACACCCAAAATTGGAAGCAGGAAAGGCTCAATGTGGCTCAGGGTTTCAGGAGATTCAGTCCAGGGTCAGCCATACCCAAGGCAGAAGCATCATGGGTAGTTCACAGTGGCCAGGGAATACAGCAGGGGAACAGTGCCAAAAAAAGAAGGGTGAGAGATCACATAAAGTATTCAAGGTCACACCTCTAGGACCCCTCCAGACACACCCAGGAGGATGCTCTAATGAGCTAGGTATTTATTAACCCAATGAACTTTACCCATTAGGACTAATGGTAATATCATATATCCAAAATACTTGGTAGATAATCAATATAAATTATTAATGAGAAATTTTACCTTTTTTTATTAGTGAGACAGCATTTTCCATTTTTATGCATTATCATTGGGAGTAGTTTATACAATCCACACTTTAAGTGCCTGTAGCTACATGTAGCTAGTGGCTTCTAGATTGGACAATATTGATTTGTAGTCTGCATTCAAACATTTTACCTTTCCTCAAATTTTATTTAAATGAATAAAAAACCCTGAAGAAGTATACAGTCAACAAGAGTTACCTTCAAATCCAGACTAAGGAAAATTGGAACAACTGGGGAGATTTTTTTTAACACTGTCACAAAAGAGGAAAAAGAAAGCTGGGGACAAGCCAACCCTGTGTTTGCTGCTGAACAGAACAGCAAATGACAGCTGCTGTGAAATGGAAATCAGAGCTCATTCTCTGTTAGGAATAGGTCAATACAGCTTTTCAATATGCAGTAGGGGGAGTAGTGCATGTCTCCATCGAGGGACACGGTACATTATGCAAGGTCGGCAGAAGAGGACTGCAACTTACCTACGGAGACAGGCCTCTCACTGGCACAGTCAGTGCTGTCTAGGAAGATTTTTGTCTGGAGCTGCTCAAAATCTTTTAGTCCTCTCTTCACATGACCTTGAAAGAATGTGTGTGAGCTCTTCATTGTGGCTGTGCTAACAGGAATCTGCTTTCCAGCTCTCTGCATCTGACTCATCAGCAACAACACAGGCTCCCCAAGAGCAAGGGCATGAGGTGAACCTAACTGCCCAGCCAGGAAAGGCTGGTACTTCAGCAATCAGTCAAGAGCTCTTGCACAGCTCTTATACAGTCAGCTCACTCCCTCCTCTAGCTTTTGAGACACTCGCAGTGATACCTGAAACTAGAATATTCTTAATCTCTTCAGACAACTCCAAAAGTTGTTCATTAGAATCTTTCATCCATGACAGAGAAAAAGAACCAAACATTGACCCCTACGCCTAAGGAATGGACATGGTTTCCTGCCCACCTCTGCAGCCTCATCTCCTCTATGGCTTTCCTCTTTCACCTCCTACGTTATACTCTAGTAATACTACACAGCTGATGGATGCTGGTATGCTCACTGTTATGCACACATGTGCACACATGCACGTACGTGCATACTCATACATGTGCACACAGAGACACCCTAAGAGGAACCACAGAAAAACAGTCATTAGTTAATAGACCAGTCATTGACTGCAACCCCAAATTCCACTGCTAACTTTGCTTATTGTGATTCTCTGGGTAGATTACTTGACCTCTGTGAATTTCCTTTTCTAAAAAATAGAGCTAATAACCATGTGTACCTCACAGAGATATGTGAACATTAAGATGAGTTCATGCACTCAAGTGAGCCCATTCGAAATTAAAATGAGTATAACTGGGTCTGGAGCATGCTGAGAACTATAAAAGTGATTGCTCTATGATACCATTATTCAGAATTCCATAAGTGAAAGCTATGATTATTAAAATATTTACTCCTTCCTTCAAAGTTTGCTTCAGATATTACTTCATTCTGCTGGTTTTTCCCTGATCAATCACTACACCAACCCCCTACCGGTCACACACTAGAAGCAATCACACACAGACATGGCTCTGACATCCTTCCCTGGGTAGCGACTGCTTCCTGTTCCTCCTCTTCTTAACACAATCATCGTGCACAACTAACCTTCTGGTTCTATATTTGCTCCCTTGCCTGCATTCAGGCTTCCTACCAAGAATGCACAAATGAGTGACTTGGGCACTAGCTGAAATGCACATTTGGATCAAGAGCTCTGGGGTGGGGCCTGAGACTCTAATTTCTAACATATTTCTACACATTGTTGATACTGCTGGTCTATTGACCATACTCTAAATAGCATTGATACAGAACAGCCTGCGTCTCAGTCCCAGGCATATAGTGGATGCCCAGCACATTCTTGCTGAGCTGACAGAAGCAGTGCTACCTGTTCCTGGAGTCCAGGTGCCTCCTTTGTGGCTCAGCCACACACTCAGAATAGGGGAGGTGCTCTGGGCTCCAGGGAACATCCTTGAGCATAATCATCCACATATTAAACTCACAGAAAAAGCTATGCCTAATCAGGGAGACACTCTAGAATACGAAAACACCGTGCTCAGGGTGACCATCTCTCATGAGCGGGCTACAAAATGTAGATAGAAGTGGTACACGGCCAGTAGAGGAGGCTTCTCAGGACTCATTTGGTTCACCAGAGGAAGAGCACAGAAGTGCCCAGCAAACAGCTCATTTCTTCCTGGGGAGTGGACAGATCTCCACAGACATAAGAGAGAATGAGCCATCCTCTTTCTTCCATCCACCTCCCAGCAGATCCAGGCCACATCTGGCCCAGGCTCACTGATGTGGGAAGGCATCAGGAAAATAAAGACATTGCTGTTATTGCAAAATCGCACCTTTCCCTCACTGTTTATGCAGGGAGAGTGTAGGAGAGGGAGAATATACACTATGTAGAACCAGAACTGTATTTAATCTCTAGGTTTTGTTTATATATTAAGTACATATGCATGAGATCTTATACAGGTTCCAGGAAAACACAATTTCTCTGCCCCGTGACAATATCCTCCTGGGAAGGAAGGCAGACGACACCCTTGCAGGCAACAGATACACAATATTCTGTGAGGATTGCTAAGTGTTTGCACAGAAAGACAAAGGTGGACAAAACCACAGGGTATCAGAGCAGGCAGCATGACAAGAAAATTAGTTCTAAAGAGGTAAAACTTGAGCAGAGATATCAAAGACCTGGAAGGAACAGAAACATGCAGACACCTGCAGGAGGAATATTCCAGGCATCAGAAGAAACAGCAAGAGAGCTGGCATGGTGGAGAAGGGGAGGAGGTGGGAAATGCAAAGCTGGAGGGGGCAGACAGTAGTGCCCAGAACCACAGGAAGAGATTTGGTATTTTTTTTTTTTCTGTGTGAGATTTAAACCTCCTGGAGGGCCTGTGTGCAGGAGAGTGGTGTGATCTGACCCACATTTTTAAATGTACTGCTGCATGGAGAAAAAAACAGTAGATGTCAAGGATGGAAGTGGAGGAACCAGCTGGGGACTTACAGTCCAAGTGAGAGGAGGTGCAGGGTGAGGTGGTGATGAAGATCCCAGCAGGACGGGGGACAGACATACTGCACTGATGAAGGAACAGACGGCGCCCCCTGGAACTTTGTGTGGCAACCAAATAATGATCTCCAATGATGTCCGCATCCTAATCTCCAAACCCTGAGAGTATATCATGTCCCGTAACAAAAACAACACTGCAGATGTGATGAAAATGAGGATCTTGACCTTGGGACATTATCCTGGATTACTTACGGCAGTGGTGGTACACATGCTCCAGCAGGCTGTTTGTATCAATGAAAGCTCTAAAAGGTTCTGATTTGGGGGTCCAACATAATTTTGGAACCCTCATAGGGAAATAGGGGAGGCAGGAGAGTCAGAGAAGATGATGATGAAAGCAGTGAGGAAGGCCACAAACCAAGGAATGTGAGAACCCTCTAGAAAGTGGAAAGGCAAGAAAACCCTACCCTTGAATCCCCAGAAGGGATAGAGTGCTACTGACTCACCATGGACATCTAAGCCATAGAACACTGGAAGCACAAATCTGTGCTGCTCTAAGTTGATGATTGTTATGGTTTATATCTGCATGTCCCCTGAAGCCTCATGCACTCAGAGGTGGAGGTTTTGGGAGATGACTGAATCATGGGTGTGGGTAGCACCAACCAACAGGCTTGTATCCTGGATGGAATAAAAACGGAAAGAAGGAAGTCATGCTGCCTCCTGTCTGCCCTGCCATGGACTGTTTTTCCTCTGCCATGCCCCTCTGCCATCCCACCCTGCCATGGAGCCAGCCCACTATGGACTGAAACCTCTACAAACTGTGAGCTGAAATAAACCTTCCTCCTTTAACTTGTGGGTGTCAGGTATTTTGTTCCACCAATGAGAAAGTAACTAAGGTATTTATTTGCTACAGCATTAAAAGAAAGCTGATAAGGGGCTGGGGATTTAGCTCAGCGGCAAAAGCGCCTGCCTGGCAAGCGCAAGGTCGTGAGTTCGGTTCCCGGTACCGGAGAAAAACCAAAAAACAAAAAAACAAAACAAAACAAAACAAAAATAAATAAACAATACCTGATAAAGATTATCCTTTTACTGAATTTAATACTGAGTCTT
>NW_004955423.1:16874118-16901084 GCF_000276665.1 Chinchilla lanigera
AAAAACCAAAAAAAAAAAAAAAAAAAAAAGAAAGCTGATGCAACTTGTTCTCTGTGATGCCATTTTTTAAGTCAGTCAGCAGTTCCTTGAGGTCATCCTGGACTCGAGGGGCCCACTGCCCTTCCAAGTGGCAATCCCAAGTGAGCAGAGGAAAACCAGTTCAAATGAAAAAAGAACAAGTGACCTTGCCCAAATCCCTTAATTTCCCTTAATTTCCCTGAGCTTCAGAGTCTTATCTATCTCAAGGACCCAAGGAGACATTCAATGCAAGCCATTAACATAAGATATTTGTTTTTCTGATAAATCAGCCTCTAACCCAAAAGCAATGGTAGTTATTTCTCACCGAGACCTTGTAAAGTCTTCTGTCTTCACAAAGCTCATTACAGCCCGTCAGGCTCCACAGAATGCAGAGAGTAACATTTAGGGCAATAAATGGCTACAGTTTTCAAGGAAACACCAGATCACTCTGGACACATCCAATTAATCGAACTGTAAGGAAAAATCCCACCCTCTGTGCTCTCACAACTGATGCTTCCTCCTCCAGTCCAACCTTTTATTGCAGTGAGCTGACATCCAACAGCCAAGCAGTGAACATAAGCATTTTATTTCCTGGTAAGTGATTAGTGAGTTTGAAAGGGCCTTAGAGTCAGAGAATCCACGCTCCCATAAAGTGGAAAACCCACTCATCTGCTTACTGTACAGACACTCGCTGAGCACTGGCAGGGCCCAGCCTGGCACTGGGCACTCTACGGAGAGTGAGACACAAGGCAGGCCTGTGGTCATGAACCTATTCTTCCTACAAACACTCACCGGCCCAGGGAGGGAGACTCATCTTCCCAGGTTAGAGTCCTGCCGATTTGCCACTTTCGGGGTAATCTTGGGCCAATTCCCAAACCAATTTGAATCCCAGTTTCATCTTTTATAAAACGTGGGTTACAAACATAGAAAACACTTTGCATAGTTCTTGGTGGTCACCCAGGGCTCAGCGACCTGTTCACTTCATTATTATTATTGCTGCTTAAGCTGCATGCCGATGCTTAATAAATATTATTAATAAAATCTCCATTATGACCGAGTAAGCAAAATCCTTCCTTCTCCAACAGCTCTAAGAAATTTGGGCAAAGGTTTCATTGCCCATCTTCCTATCTCTTACAAGGCAAACCCACCAATTTCCTATCAACCCTCAGCATAACTTAGCTCTCAGAACTCTTCCTATCCTCGCTGTTTGTTCTCAAATATATTTATGTTCAATCACAGTTACTGTAAACTAAGGCCCTCAATGGAACACAGTGGTCTGATGAATGCCAAATATAATGACATTGTTATAGATTAAATATTTAGCACTAAACAATTTAACAATCATTGCTTCAATTATCCCAGAAAGTTCCAAAGATCCATGACATGTTCTGGTGTGAAATTTCAATCCCCCAAGTGATACAGCCACTGTTTGGAGTAGCTGCTTAGATCCTAGGGCCGAGTATCTTTCAGGCAACAAAGTTTGAGATCACTTCCTTGGCCCTGGTTGCAGTAATGCATGTAAAGTGATTACGAGCCCAAGGACGTGACATTTTGCCATCAAGCAAGGGAGAATACTTTAGTGAAATTATATTCCCATCAAAGGTTTTGCACAAGAAACATAGGAACGCTCACAGGAAGGTGATTTGGGAAACACAAGGAGCTGTACAGATATCTCCGTATTCACAGGTGTGGAGGTGGGTGAAGGTCTCTAGCTGAACCTTCTGAAAATGTTATGTGTCCTCCGCATACAAATCAATGAAACCCAAGAATGGTCCAGGTCTTCTGTGCATGACATTGGGAAAAAAGACCCTGGGCTTGCACCCAACTCTGCCAGACACTGTCTGACCTTGAGAAATCACCATTTCTTTGGGCTTCAATCTCCCCGTCCACAAAACCAAGAGACTGGATTATGTCAAGGATTCTCAAACTGCTGTCCAGAGACAGGTAAATCAGAAGAGACGTTTATCCACTGAAAGTTTAAAGATAACGATATACTCATCCGTTGGGTAAAACAGTCACAGTGTTTATTAAAGTTTAGGCATTGTGGTAATGGCTTTATCTAATAATTATTATCCATAGAAACTGTTAACACTTAAAGCTTACTGTGCACTTCATAAATATTATTGAGGTAGTTTTACTGCCCCTATTTTACCACTATGAAAGTGGAAATTCAGGAAGATCAGATAACTTGCCTGCAGTCACCGCGTGTGTAAATGGCAGAGACAGGAATCCCACACGGGTCTGAATCCACAGAGCCCACTCTGACCCTCTGCATTACATTGCCATCCAATGAGCTCAGACACCAGGTAACTGCACCCGTTGATTATCACCCCACAGTGCGGAACTGTCTTTGATTTGCCCATCAAAGCAAATCAAAGAAACTGGACTTTTACAAATCGGTAAACTGGACTTTCTCCAGACTCAGTAGTGGCTGGCTGGGACTGTTCACTCCAATTAGGAGACCAGAGACCAGTCCAGCACGAATGTCCCTGCCATCTACAAAGCTGCTGGCTCTGAGAGCTGAGAATGCAGCAAAGACAGCATTCAGCAAATGAAGATGGCCATGCTTATACATAAGCCACATTTCAGGTTTGTGCTAATACTATTTCTGTTTGCATCACCTTCAAAAAGCAGTAAGACCTGAATATGCTATAAAGACTCAGATCAGAGAGAATGCTACAGGTAAAAATTCATTTCTTATTGGGATTTTACATTCAGACACATAAATTATCTTGTTTAAGTGTTTCTGCTTAGGCAACAAAGTTCCCTTCTCCTACATTTCCATTCTTTGGAAATGTGACATGAACTTAACTTCTCCTAATCTTCTATATCTTCAGTCTAAACTAGAGAACAATGGACTTCCCATGAATTAATAAGCTTGAAGGCCCTTTAAAAACACACAACGGACATGAGCCACAATTATCACATATGCCTACCCAGAGAGAAATGTCTGCATACCAAGAGAAAACAATTTGACATCAGTAACAGGAACTCATCCTGTAACGCTGGCTAAACAGCAAGTGAGATTTTTTTTTTAGAGGAATACTGTTTTATTACAGACTTGGATATATACTTGAAAGATCTAGAGCCACTGCCTAGAGCATGTGGAGGACCCAGAAATGCATGCACTCTCTCTCCTTTTATTTCACCCCAAATTTTCTCACTGTAATTGCTTCATTCCTCCACCCCTGCTCCTCAGTCAGAGGATAGAACTGGCCTCCAATAGCTCTTCACTTTGCAGGTCCTTTATTTTAAGCCTCCAGGTGAGAAACTGTCTTCTCTTCCTCAACTCCAGTTCCAATATTCCAAGGAATAGAGTAAAAAAAGCCCCTGAATCAACCAACTGAGGTTGGTACAAGAAGAGCCTAAAGCCACATAACTGCTACCATGGTAACTATGCAGGATGCATAACACAGAAGCAATTTCCAGAATGGGGAGTGTGGCTAAAGGAGAGGTGTCCAGGTGCGAGCAAATATAATAATATGTATCCCCTCCACGTATTTCTTCCTTTCTTCAGCTTCTCCCTTAAATAGGCAGAAAGCTCCTAGTTTGTAGAATCTAAGTCCTTACCACAGCCTCAGAGCCTAGGGACCTGGCTCTGATCTCCCATGTCTCCTCTGAGGACTTTCATCTCCCCACATTCAGTTCCAGTCACTGCATCTGCTCTTCATCAATTCAATGACAAAAGCTGCTTCTCACACCAAGGACTTTGTACAACGTCACCTGGACTCTATCCCTCCCTCTGACACCCACTCACCCTATCTTCTTGCACTTGGACACCCTCCCTCCAGACCACAGCACTGATCACAGCTGCAGCCAGAGGGCCAGGTAGCTTCAGAGCTGGTGTTTTACTCTTTCCTCCCACACAATAAACTTAACCGGGGCAGAGCCTGTCTTTCCAGCTTATATCCAAACACACAGTGCCTAGTACAGTCTCCTGCAGCAGAGAACGCTCAAAAGTATTTAATGAATATTTTCAGGTGAAAAAATGAACATGTGAACTAGGCCAAATCCTAAGCTTTCAGATGCAATAGTACCCAAAAGGGAGGAGTGGCCTAGAATCGAATAAAGTGTTTCTCACACCTCATTTTCCAACTCAAAACACTTGCATAGACAGGAACCAATTGGCAGGTGATGTCTGGCAAGGACAACCCCAAAGGCATAAGGGACTCTTTGTTACACCAAGGCAACCCTGCAAACAAAATCAAACTGTGGTCCATCAGAAAGCAGAGTTCCTGCAGTCAGAGAAGCCAAGTCCATGTTCCCGTCCCCAGCGCTTTTCTAAAAACAGGCTATTATTAGCCACTCGTCCGAAAACCAGAAATCTCAAAACATCAAGGTTCTACTTAACCTAAAATCAAAAGATATATCACCAAATGGTGATTGCTTAAGACCCACAGCTCCCCACAAAATGTAAATTACTCTTTCTGTGGTTTTAATACTAACTGTGGCTTTGGAACATGATTGGCATGTCATAAATTTAAATTATTTCCCTCTAAATTGACATTAGAAAATGACAGCTATACCAAAGCAATCATAAATCATGCCAGGTGGTGAGGTAGGGGTGGGGTCCTCTTAGTTCACTTAGACAGGAATTAAAATATACTGACATATAGAAAATATACCCAAACCAAGGCTAAGCTCTGAGAGCTAAAGTTCCACTACCAAGTGCCTGGAAATATATACCCTCAAATGGAATATAGCTAACAAGAAATACTGTATCCGCAGTCTTGTTTTCACTTGAAAAAAATAAAACCCAATTCTAATGGGTGGACAACAAAATATAAATCGTGCCATTATTTCCAATACTGCATCAGTACTGGCTACCAGAGATATAGGCACTTCTTATGCTCTGCAGCCTTTGGGCAGTCTTTAGGTTGTCTCTTCTACTAATCCGGCTCTTAGTCCCAAGAGTGGGAATCTACCATTTATGCACATTCCCCAAACTGCCCCTTAATTTGCTAATTTCCATAGAGGTATCGTCTTCAGGTGCACAAATATAATTTCTTAATGGAGTACTTAATTGTGCACTTTTGGGGGGGTATTTTTGAGACAGGGTCTTGCTATGCAGTTCAGGCTGGTCTTGAACTCACTTTGTAGCCCAGGCTGGCCTTGAACTCCGCAACGATCCTCCTGCCTCTGCCTCCCGAGTGTTGGGATTACAGGCGTGCACCACCACACCCAGCTATGCACTTTTTATTTTTCTAAAATTCTATATTTTGAAATCAGAAAAAAGAATTTGTTCAAGGTAGAAACTAAAACTAGAGGAAAACTCAGAAAGCAGAAAATAAGCACTTCTATCACTCAGATTTTTATACTACTCTGGGCCTGGTACAGGACACGTGGTCCCTGTTCTACAAAATAAACTGATAACCAACCGCACACAAGCCATGATTTTCAACTTTTATAAATGATACAGTGTAAAAGTACAGAACAGGATGCTATGAAAATCATGATGGAAAAACAAAAAAAAAAAAACAAAAATCATGATGGAACCTCTCGTTCTAGCTAATATTTGGGCACCATGCCACCTGTTTCTTTTTTCAATGTGATTGTTAAATATATATCATCTTTTACTCACCTAGATTGGATAGTGCACATTCCTATTGTAAAACATCTTATTGTTTACAATAGGAATTTCATTTGTCATTTCCAAAGCGAACTTCCACAAACAAAAGTATTGTTTGTCTTAGCATTTCCCTCAGAAATCCCAGGAAACAATGGTAGGCACGGGAGCCGTCACTGAGCTACAATTGGCTACAGAGGAAACCAAGAAATCATGTTTTCCAGATCTCTCTGAAGCAGTCACGTAACCCACTGGCCAAAAGGCAACCACTGTTGAGAGCTAGATGAGGTCACCATATACTTCAAAGGCATAAGAGAACGTGTGAAAGAACACATTCCAGATTTTTCTTCTTTAATTCACAGTCCTACAAATTATTTTTCCCCTCTTATTTATTTATTTAAACTTTTAAAAATTTTTATTAGTGTATGTTTGCAGTACATGCCATTTACGGTCATCTTGGGGTGGATATATAGACCTTCTACAACTTCTTTCCACTTCTTTTTTTTCTTCAGTCAGATTTTATTGGTACATTTTAGATATACATAATGATCACATTCATCATAGAGAATGTGTACCCATCCATGATATAACTTGACTCTTTCTTTCCATTCTCCTACCCTCCCTTCAGTGCCCCCCATTTACAAAGGCTTTGTTTCCAGTTTTTCCTTCTTGTCTCACTTTTTACTTTTCCCTTCTGAAAATTGTTGAAATAGCCCATCCACAGGGTTCTAGCTTTGTAGATAAGATCTCATAACAATGTCATTTGAGAATCTCCCCCAGACATGCAGCTGCCCTGCTCCTGAGGGTCTCAGTAAGGTTGGCTAGGGATTGCCAAACTCCATATTTAATGGAAATAGAAATCACTCAGACACACAGTGTTCTAGGTGGGGCTATGCTCCTGGCTTACCTCTGCTTACAGCATTCATTTGCTATCTCTGTTCCACCCCACCCCACCCCCCCACACACACATACCCACTGAACTGATCTAGACAAGAAATCTCAATGCTTTTCTCAGTTTCCACAAAAACAATCCACTCAAACAATGTTAAGTGAAACAAATCAGACACTCAAGCTTAAATATCGCATGGTGTCTCTTACATGAGAAAGTCAAATTATAAGTCACGAGTGAAATAAAAGATAATAGGACATAGGGAGACAGATCTTTCTCAGATGGGAAGGGGATCAAGGGATGGAGGGAGGGGAGAGGAATGGGAGGGAAAGGAGATGAAAGAAGGAATTAAGATGCATTGTGAACATGCACCAGCTGCACACAAGGAATATAAACACCATGTACTGCAAACATGTACTAATAAAAATTCGGAGTAAAATTTAGAGTTACCAAAGAATAATAGGTCATAAAAAAAAAAGAAAAGAAACAGGCAGCACAGCACACAGTAAGCTAACTGAAAATCTCACATTAAGCATGACAGTTCCCAGTGTCTGCAGCCTTTCCTTACTGCTCTTTTAGAACACAAAACATCCAGTCTTCCAAATTGTCTCTCATCCCTCTAATCTCTACTCCTCTGTCTTCTTTTCCATACCTTCCCAGAGCTGAACAAAACACAAATTCCTTCCATCTTGTCAAGTACAAAAGATTAACAATATTTTTGTGTGACTTGGGTCCCCACACACCATTTTGGGCATTTCATCCTCAACTGCAACTGAGCTATCATGGAATTATTCCAAGACAAAGGCACTTCCCTCCCTAAGACAAAGTCTGTCCCAGCTGTTAAACTTACATCTTCTCCTTTGTATTATGGGCTTGCATGACCAAAGATCACTATAGAGCAGCCTTGTTACCCTAAGACCACCTGCTGGTGAGCACCTCCAATCTGTCTACACAGCCTATTTCTTGCTACTCCGTTTTATCCTTGTGACTCTGAGGTTTAGAAAGGTACTTACAGGTCATCTAATACCACCTTCTCATTTTGCGAAAGTGCAATGAGCTGACATTCCCAAAGCCACAGGGCAAGTTAATAACAAGCCACAATTGTGCAGATCCCTCCCCATCTTTCCCAGGACAGTGCTGTCCAGAAGCCTTCCTCACACATACTCCTGTGCTCTCAGAGTCTCTGTATTAAAGCAAGTAATTGAAAAACAGGACAAAGTACCAGATGTACATGGGTATCTTTGGATTTCTACCTCCTTCATAAAGAAGGCAAAGTCTCCCATTGTATAATAAGTAATACATGCCCCTGGGAGTATCAATATCCAGGTTTAGTGACTGAGATCTGTTTCTCTCCAGAGAGCAAGATTCCAGGGAAAGAAAGGATGTGGAGAATGTCAGGGCACTAAAAGACTGAAAAATGTTTGCAATAAGCTCTTTGGCCATAAGGAAGGTAGAAAAGAGTGAGTGGGATTGGCCTACCTGGCAAGTTTCCATGCAGACATCAATAAACATGTCATTAAGCTTCTCTGTTTATCCTCAGCTTCTGCCTGGTCTTTGCACAGTCTGACTTAGAATTTTAAAAATGAGTGTGAAACTTAGTGCACGTTCAAAATCCACCCATTTTTTTCCTGCTGGAAATTTGTCTTAATAATTTGTAAGCAGAGGAAACAATAGAAGCAACAGCAACAGGATCCCTTCCTAAACCTACGCTTGAGAGACACACTCCCCAGCCTCATTCTCAGCTAGCCGTTGCTTCACTTTCTCCAGCAGTTCCTACAAGATGGGAGAGGTTTCCCTTCTCGGTTTTCAGGGAAGAATGACTTCACCAGAAATGTGCCTGGAAGCCCAGGCTCTGCGTGGTGCCCTGACAGACAGGCGGTGCCCGGAGCAAGCAACGGAGAAGGCCCAGGCCAGGCAGGAAGCCAGCTCGCCACATGCTGTATCAGAACAAGCAGGCATGGATCAGCACACACAGCCCAAAGACTGCAACCACAGAAGACGCTGGCGAGGTGGAGAGGGAACTTAACTGCCTCTCATTTGACGAGAACATTCCAGCAAAACACACAGGGAGCTCTAGACAATGAGCCCCTTTGGCCAATAATACCAGAGCACTCAATAGTAAGTGACAAACTTCAAGCCATTGGATTTCACACTCTTCTCACTTCAGCTCAGTGGACAGAAGACTTTGGCTTTTGGCATGAAAATACAAAACCACTGGAGTTCAGGAATTCTGCAGTTGCTCCCAATAAGGAGGAGATGGTGAACAGGTGACTAGGTGGGAAATTGGCAAAACACAGAAAAGAATCGGCAAAACACAGAAAAGAACAAAAAAAGTATCCACACTGAGTGATCAGTCAATTCCTGTTATGCTGATGGAAGCCAACCTGTCAAGCCAACCTGTACACAACAGCAAATGAGGTTCAGGTACCCAGGTTTCCTCCCTGTGTTCCAGGGCTCCAAGCTGCACACAAAGGCTGCACCAGATCTGTCAGAGAAACTATAAATCATCTAATTAAACAACATGAAAACAGATTCACAGTGTGGCAGCTTTCTGATGAGATGTCACATTGCTGTGAAAGAGGAACCCCAAGGGGAAATGCTCCTTTATTTTAGACATGAAATTTTTCATTTTCTCCAGACGCATAAACACACAACACACATACATATACAGACCCACACACACAGACACATATCCCTACAGATTTGAGAGCTCCTTGTACTAGTGCTATTTTTCCCAAAATGACCAAGGTTTTTGCAAATACCTGACCCACTATTCCTCCAGCATAGAGATTCTTTTTCTCTTTCCTCCTGGATATTTGTTTCAATGAACAGATTTAAATATCCCATGAAATATTTCAGATACACTTCACACTAGCACTCAGAAGATAGCCCGTATGAAGATGGTGCTTTGGCTAAGGACACCTCTGTGACCAGGAGTAATTCTACAGTTCCTTTGTTGTTTCTGTTGCTGTTGCTGTTATTGTAAGATCCCAAGGAGCCTCAGCGACAGGCAAGAACTCGGCTGAAGATAGTTCCATCAAAGAGTCCAGGTGGAGTTGCGATTTCTATTCTTAACAGGGAGCTTGGAGGGGGCATAGCACAAAGGCAGATGCTCCAGCTGAGGTCCTCAGAGGCCCTCACAGACTGTGAATCCCCTCCAACTGCATGCAAAGCTATGTTTGTAAACTTCATGTTATCTAAGCCCCTGCATACTACGAATAATAAGAAAACAAAGACAATACCATGAATGAGAACATTTTAAGGCAAAGACACCATCACGGCATCAAGAGTGAGTAGAATAGTGGTGAAGTACATTAGCGCATGACCCTACCGGCAGACCAGTCTGGCTTTGAATTCTGGCTGGATTTCCTCAAAGTGTGAGCCTGGGGATCTTACTGAACTCCTCAGAGCTATCAGTCACTCTTCAGCAAAAGGAAGGTAGACAACAGGACAGATAAGACAGATGTCACTGTATAATTGGTTGCTGTGAGATAAAAACAAGAATGCATTTCAAGAACAGTGGATTAGCCAAGAACAGCTGATCAGCCATAGCTGCCATTATTCTCCCCGGCCATTGTTCTTCCTGGGTTAGTCAGAGAAGTTAGTCAGGAAAGTAGGGCTGGGTTTGCTTGACTTCAGGAAACGGTTTATGCTCAGTGGCAAACCAGCAAGGAAAATTCCCTCCATGACCAATTACCCCCTGCTTGCTTGCTAAAGACCCTGAGCAAAGCCTGTGTTTCTTTCCATAAACTCATGATAGGGGCATGTGAGGATTATTCTTCTAGCTCACTGGAAGGGAAACAGAGAACTAGTTTCCCGGTGTACTTCAGGCTTTTGAGAAAGTTTAAGCCTTGGGTGCAGAGCAATACATGTCTGTGTTCACACTCAGCGAAAACGCTCCCCATGACATTCTCCACAGCAGTGGCAGTGAGCCGGGGCCAGGGGGACACACCTAGGCAGTGCCACTTTTTTTTTTTAACTTACATATTCAGCAAGCTGATTTTAGTCACTACATTCTGTTGCAGGCTTTCTGTTGTTGCTGCTGCTGCTGCTATTGTTGTAAATAAATCCACTCTTTTCTAACTAAAAATTAAAGTTCCTCACATTTTAATACAGATTTTCCTGTTTGCTTAATTTGAAAAGAAAAGAATACATATAGATTGATGCTGCTGCTCTGTGTCACGCTCTCAAAGGACACAGCTGCTTCAGCCCTTGAGGAAACTGGCTGCACCAGGATTTGATGGTCTCTGACAGAATTGCACGGAGGACACGGAGATGCCAAGCATGAGGTGCACAGCATTGGAGTCGAAGTATAAAGTCCAAGAGACCCGCAGCAGGAAGAGCAGCAGCGAGCATCCAAGATCATTTCCTGGATTTCTCAGACCTCTGCTCTGGCAGCTCGCTTTAGTACTGATCAACAGCGCTCAATTCATTTGCAAGGGTAAGGACTGGAGAGAAAACACGGAAAAACTGCTCCCCAAAAGAATGACTTGTTAACAATAACAGCAAAATTGTTAACCCTGAAAATAAATCGATTAGTTAAAAGAGAGAGAGATTTCCACTTGCTCTTATTACCACCATCCTCACAACAAAAACTATGATTTTTGACTGCCTATTGTGTTCAAAGGCAAGCATTTTTATAAATTCTGAAAGATAAATATCACTGTTGTTATTTGACAAGGGAGAAAACAGCCTCAGCAAGGTTGAGAAACTTGTCCAATGCCACAGCGCTAACAAGGAGCAGAGCAAATCCTGGCACAAGGGTCAGCCTCATCCTCTTGCCAAGTTACTTGACCTGAAAATTCTACTTTCTCCATCCTGTGAAGAATTGTCTTTCATAAAAGAAAGTTAATCTTTCCAAGTTAAAAATAAAAAGAAAGAATGAACAGAAGAAAAGTAGTGGAGGTGGTATTTGTACAATAATTTTAGGAATGTAGTTTTTGAGAAAGCACGAGTCTTGGGTAGACGGAAATACATGTCCGTTTCACATTCACAGCTAATGCTCCCATGGCAGGGACAGCGAGCCTGGGGTTGGGGGGACGGGACAGACACTTAGGAAAATAATAGCTCCAGCAATCCAGATATATTTTATAGGGCTATTAATATATGCCTCAAGTGGTCAAAGGCTTTGCCACTCCCTTGAGGCAGGCAGTAATGGCCAATAAAACCTTCCTTGTCACATCTTAATGCCATGTGCTATCATCACACTGGCAATGAAACGCTCTCAAACCTCAGCATTATCAGAAGGTAAAAAAGCATGATGGCTGATCAGGCCAGCATGGAGGGAAGAAGTGGGGAAAAGTGGAAGGAGCTAAAGCTGGGGCTTTGGCTGAACCCCGCTGTGCACCAGTGTGATCCACAGTTAAGCCCAGTCTCAGGAGCTCCGCATTTCCATCTGAGAGCTGAGGTTCAAGTCAAGGGCTCTTCGAAGCTCCACCACTCTACAGGGCTTGAGAGGAGTTACATTCAGTCAGTCACAGCACACTTCAGGCCCTGGTTACACCTTGAGCTGGGACAGAGGACAGGGCAGTAATCAAGGTGGAATCTCATTATCTGCTCCTGGACCCCAGAAGCAAAGGGACAGCTGTGAACTGAGATACTGCCCCATATTACAATTGTATTATAACTTCTCATGTATCACAAAGATTTTCATACAAAAATAGCAAAATCTTACTAATGGTTGAGCTGTGATAATGGTATGGGGGAGAAAGTTCTTTGTACTATTCCCCACCTTTGTCATGTCTGAAATTTTTAATCATAAAAATTTAAGATAGGGAGACAAGAAAAGCTTCAGGGAGATTTGTGCTTTGATAATGATCCACAAAGTATGCTAGACCAACCTTTCGGCAGAAGATAAGTATGAGAGGAACAACACATTCATTCAATACTTCAAGACATGTGAAAGCCAGCCGGACTGGGAGGAGAGGAGCATCACACGTAGGTCAGGGGAATAGAGAAGGAAGACATGAGGGGCTGGGGATTTAGCTCAGCGGCAAAGTGCCTGCCTGGCAAGCACAAGGTCGTGAGTTCGGTTCCCGGTACCGGAGAAAAACCAAAAAAAAAAAAGAGAAGGAAGACATGGCATTTTGAAGCTGTTTTCCCTCTGTCGATGTCTGGATGAGCTAAAGAAACAAAGATTTCACTCAAGCCTGGTGAAGATAGTGAAACAGACCCAAGCACAGCATTTGTTTTAGATTGAGCCACACTCTAGCACTAAGGAAGAGGTAGCTAATGGCCCTCGCAGAGGACTATGGATCACCTTACCAACCCAGTCTCTAAAACACGGAGTTTCTAGAATTCTTGATCGCCATGTCCTTAGAAAAGCAAACCCAAAGCTCTTCCTCTAGAGTTAGATAAGCTAAATCTTTACCTCAAAGTTTCTGTAAAACGTTATGCAGATATAACCCCTCACACACAGTTAAAAATGACTAAGTGTAGGAGATAAGAAGATATAAACAAAGACCAGTAGAAATAACAGAAACATGCATTGCCATGAGGCCTCAGATACTGGAATTATCTGAAATGGGCTCTTTGTTAAATATCTTGCTATTTGTAAGAAGATAAAATTATAAGGTTGAGAATTCCCACATAGAATGGGGCTGAATCATGGCCTCTGAAAAGATATGCTTACAGCCTAATTCTAGGACCTATAACTATTACTTATGCAAGGAAGGAATAAATAATGCCTTATATGGAGAAAGATGCTAAATTAAGGACACTGAGAGGAGGACCTGACCCTAGACTGTCAGGACAAAGCCTAAATGCAATTACATGCATCCTTATAAAAGAATGGCAGGATTTTAAGACAGACACATAGAGGATAAAAGGTGAAGACAGAACAGAAAGCTGTGGCTACAAGCAAAGAAATGCATATGGCCTTCAGAATGGGTTCTTCCCTGGAGCCTGCAGAGAGCGTGCCCCTAACACCTTGCTGCACAGCCTCCAGAACAGTGAGAAAATAAAGCTACTGCTTAGGCCATGCAGCTTTTGGTATTTTATTATATCAGTCCTATGAAACCAGCATAAATGATAAACTTAAAGACAAGAGCCAAATGGAAATTTCAAATCTAGAAATCTATTAAGTAAAACTTAAAAGTGAATGAATTCAGCTCTAGAATAAACACAGTAAAAGCAGGAACTGGAAATCAGGGGAAAAGAACTAGAATAAAGCACAGAAAAAGACTAAAAAGGCAGGATCAGACACATTAAGGATGCAATGAGAAGGTATAACACATATGTAATTATAGCCCAAGGAAAAGAGGAGAATAAACAGCACAGCAATAATTGACAAGATAATAGCTGGGAATGTGGCAAAGCCAAAGAAAGACATTAGGCCTCAGAAGACACCAAAGCAAGGAGACTTTAAAACCCCAAGGAAAAAGAAAACTTCACCTAGGCACATTATAATAAAGCTGCTAAAACCACAAAGAGAAAAAAATTAAAATCAGCCTAAGGAAATAAAGGAACAAAAATTAGACATTTAGCTAACTTATCAACAGAAATAAAGAAAAGTAGAAGTAAGCAAAAAAAAAATCTTTAAAGTGTTGAAAGAACGTAATTAGCAGTGTAGAATTCTATGCCCAGAGAAAATGTTCTTAAGAATGATGGTGAAATCCAGCATGTCAGATGAACAAAAACTGAAATAATTTGTTACCAGCCAGTAAAGGAAACATGTACTACATAGTATTCTTCAGGCAGAAAGTGATCCTAGGCAGAAGAGCAATGATACAAAACAAAAAGGAGCAGACAATTCTGTAAATAAATCAAAAGGCATGTGTTGGAAAAAGCAATAACAATAATAATAATAGTGGTAATAAGGGTGCCTGGGGCATATGAAAAGCATAAAAATAAAATATACATCCATGACATGTAAGTCAAGAGGGAGAAAAAAAATTAATTCTTCTAAGACCTAGATCAAGAATGCATACTACAATCTCTAGTGTAAGCACCAAAATAATAATTAAAGAATATAAAACTTCCAGGTTCGTAAAAAAGTATAAGGGCTACATAAATAATAGCAACAACAATACCAAATCCTCTACTCAGAAGAAGGGAGGAAAAGAAGGTAAACCAGAACACAGAAAATGCAGATCTGAAAGAAAGTAGTAAAACAGATATTTCAACCTAATTGTGCAAAATTACATGAAAAGTAAGTGAAGTAAATAAAGGATAAAAGTTGCCAGTCCAAGTATATCTAGTTAAAAGAGACATATCTAAAAAATAAAGCTAGAGACATGCGAGAACTAAAAGAATTGACACACACATACACACGTGTATACAAACACACACAACCTCACATACACAGACACATATAAACACACATACATGCCAGACAAATACTAACCATAAAAAGCTGATGTGGTTTTGTTAGTATTAGATAAAATAAATACTAAAGCAAAATGTCTTACTAGTACATTGAGAGTCACTTCATAATGGACAAAAAGACAAGTTCACAATCATAGGATGGGATTTTAATACACCTCCCTCAAAAACCTAAAGAAGAAATAAATCAATGAGAATATAGACAATTAGAAGACCATAAACAACAAAGCTGACCAAATAAACATACATAGACACTGCACTTATAACTAGAGACTGTACATCATTGCCAAGTACATAGGAAATGTGCTAAAATAGTGCCATGAAATCAAACACATCTCAACATAATTCAGAGTACTGAAATCATTCTGAGTATGTTCTTGCCATCCAACTAAAAATGAATGACAAAAAAAGTCTGGGAAATCCCCAGTAGACACTGGAAAATTCTGTTGGCTGGATAGTAACAAAATTATTTCAAATAATACATGCAGGATGCAACACACATGCATAAAAGGACAAAACTGAAAATTCACAAACTAAACATTCTATTTCAAAAGTAACTACAAAAATCAGCACAGACATCTACCTGAAAAGGCCATAGACTGTATACTTCCAACTATATGACATCCCATAAGGAAAAACCACAGAGACAGGAAGAAGCTCAGTAGTTTCCAGAGATGAGGAGAAGGGAGGGAAGATTAGGCAGAACACAGAGAATTACTAGGGCAATGAAACTAGTGTGTATGACACTGGAACGGTAGTTATATGCCATTACACACGTGTTCCATCCTATAAAATGTGCAACACCCAGAGTGAACCGTACGGACCGAGGAGGCCGATGATGTGCTAATGTAGGCTCACCAGCTACTGCAAACATACCACTTTGGTGGGAGATGCTGCAATGGGAAGCTATGCCTGCCTGCGGACAAGCAGCATATGGGAAACCTCTGTACTTTAGCTCGGTCTTGCCTGACCCTAAAATGCCTCTAAAAAGAATTTAAACTATTTCAAATTTACAGTGCATAATTTGAAACCCAATGAATTCACCAGAGATTCTACCAGAAAGTAAATGATAAACAATGCTGGTCATTCTCAAATACCTCCAGAGAATTGGGGAAAAAAATGTCTAACTCACTTTAGACATACCCTTGATAAACCAAAACCTGAAATGAACTTGGTGAGAAAAGAAAATTTCAGGTCTACCTTGTTCATGATCATAAAGATTAAAAGGTTAAATAAGGCATTAAGAAACCAAATATAGCAATATATAAATATATTAATCTATCTCAACTCAACCACATTTGTTCCAGAAATGTATTGTGCTTTAAAAATATTTTCTAGTGTTATTCACCATGTTAACAGAATTATGCATGCAGAGAAAATGCATGAAGTAATTTTAGTAAATATAAGAATAGTTTTGATAAAATTTAATACTCATTGATGATTTGAAATTCAGCAAAAGATGAACAAAAGAGAAATTCCTTTAAATATATCTTCAGAAGACCTACTGCAAGCTTGACACACAATAATGAAATAGTGAAAGGTTGTTGTCATTAAAATCAAGATTGTGTTAAAGGTTCTAGCTATTATAATCGCTTAAGAGAAGAAAATTAAAGACAAAACAATTAGAAAGGAAAAATTAATGTGTCATCCTTAGTAGATGATATTACTGTGAATGTTAAAATCCCAAGTCTACAGATAAAATTAACAAGTGAATTTAGCAAGATTACTAAATACAAATGTGATCTTTTTTTAAAAAGTGAACTACTACATGTTATATACCAACTATCAAGAAAATACATTTTTAAAAATAATTTCATTATTACATCAAAAATACTTAAATAGGGCCGGTGTGATAGCTCAGCAGCACAGCACGCCTGCCTGGCAAGCGCAAGGTCCTGAGTTTGATTCCCGGTACAAAAATAAAAACTTAAAATAAGAGCAATGGTATATTTTCTTTCAAACAAAAGATCTCTATGTGGACAACAATAAATACCACTGCAACAATTCAAATGTAATAAAACTTGGAGCTCTCCACCGTATCCATCATTTGAAAAGTTCTGCTAAGACTGTTAGTTCTTTGCAACTCTACACAGTTAATGGAACCTTTAAAAACAAATCCTTACTAAAGTTCATTTCTGTACAATAAAATACGTTTTTAGGGTATAGCTTGGTGATCTCTAATCACCATCCCAATCTGTATCTGCAGGTCCCTGTGCTGTTTCTCTCCAACACCACCTCCGCACTCTCGCTTGAAGCAACCAGTGAGTGACTTTCATCTGTTTAAAGCAGTCAAATTGTCATAAAACTTAATGTAAGTAGAATCACATCATATGTACTACTGTGCTGAGCCTCTTTTACTTAATAGGACCTACACCAGGCTCATTTACCTGTATTGTTGGGTGAGTACTCTCTTCCTTTTCATTGTATAAGTAATAGTTCAGTACAGTTTTATATTGTATAAATATATTGGTTGTTTCCAGGTTAAAGCAATTATGAATAAAGTTGCTATGAATATGCATGAGCAAGTCTTTTCATGGACAGTTGTCCTCATTTCCCTTGGATAAACCTAAGGGCGAAATTTCTGAAAATTCACTGCAATGTTTTTAAAAACAAAATGTATAAAACTAGCTCATTTTTGTGGAACTTAATGAGCTAATTTAAAAGTTCAAAAAAGAGACAGAAGGGCCAGGATGAACTTCAAAGAGAACAAGGCAGAAGATCTGTCTCACACTATAAATAACGACATTATAAAGCTTGTTATAAGGCTATAACATGGTGGGCCGGGGTTATAGCTCAGTGGCATAAGCACCTGCCTGGCAAGCACAAGGTCCTGAGTTCAATTCCTGGTACCAAAAAAAGGAAAAAAAAAAAAAAGACTATAATGTGGTAATGGTATAAAAACAGTCAAATAGAGCAATGGATCAATGGAACTTAACAAAATTACAGAAATAGATGCAAACACTTTTGGCCACTTGGGTGCCTGTGCTAACCTTTAACAAGGACAATCTTTTAAATGCGTGGTGCCAGACGTTTGCTTCGGCAGCACATATACTAAATGGCTGGTGCCAGGAAAACTAGCTAGCTTACTGGGGGGATGCTGATCATCATATCATATCATGCAGAAAAAACTAAAATTCTAAGTGGGTTTCGATCTAAGTTTGAAAAGCAAAATAGTGTTATTTCTAGACGTTAATATACTTGCTTGTAATCCCAGAACTCTCAGGCAAGGATCGCAAGCTTGAGTCCAGCCTTAATGACTTAGCAAGACTACCTCAAAATTTACAGGTTTTTATTTTTATTTTTATTAAAAAAAAAAAAAAGGCTGAGGATGTAGCTTAGTTAATATACTTGCTTGTAATCCCAGAACTCTCAGGCAAGGATCGCAAGCTTGAGTCCAGCCTTAATGACTTAGCAAGACTACCTCAAAATTTACAGGTTTTTATTTTTATTTTTATTAAAAAAAAAAAAAGGCTGAGGATGTAGCTTAGTGCAAAGGCCCTTGGTTCAATCTCTAACACTGGAGGAAAACATTCCCCTAAAAAAGGTAAAGGACTCAATTTTTTTAATGAGGGGTTCACAGAGGAAAAACTCCAATATCAATAGTTAATAAATACCTGAGGAGGTGTTCAATCTCATTCTTAATCTGAAATATCAAAATTAAAATTAAATTACATATATGTATTGTAATCTCAGATTAAGAATGAAATTATATATATGAGGCATACAAATAGGTGGATAGGTAGATAAATAGATAGATAGACAGACAGGTAGATATAGATTTCTTCTTATCTGAATGGCACAAGTTTAAAAGTCTAACAAAACCAACTATAGGCAAGGACGTGGAGAAACAAGCTCTTGTACACGTCTGGTGGGAAAATAATTTGACACAATTTGGAAACAGTTTTGTCGCACTGTCAATCATCAGGAAAAATTGCAAGACTTTGAATAGGAAAATAAAAAGAGGCCTGAGTGTCCCGTGCAGTGCACAGTTCTGTCCTCCCACCTTTCACTTTGGTCCAGCTATCCCACAACTAGTCCGGTTTGCAGAAAACTGATAATAAAACAAAAACTTCTTGTCCACAGAAATGCAAATGAATTGTGTCTGCTGGAATGCTATGAGTTACTGCTTTGTGAATAAAGCCACTTATCACTTATCTACTTACAAATTCACTTCCTCATCATTTACTGCTATATTTATGTAGGCCTCTCAAGTCTCCTTTGAAGCCAGTTGTAACATCTTGCTGTTTTCCTCATTAATTGATGAGTGAAATCTGTCATCCGTTCACTTTATAATTGTATGAAGATAGTGCTTTTGCTTCTTTTCTATTATGCCCCCAAATAACATATATCTTATTCCCCAGCAATCCCATTCCTAATGCACCAACAGAAATGTGCATTTTTCTGCCCCCAAGGAACATGTGCAAGAACATCATTTTTATAATAACTAAAAATGAAAACACTGCAAATATCCATCAAAAGTCATGTGGGTAAGTAAATTGCGAGCCACTCCTATAGGAAAATCCAGCAAGTCAGAGTAATGAACTACAGCTACACAACCAAAATGTAGCTATACCTCACAGCATCACATGGAGAAAAAGAAACTGGACACAAAATCACACAGTATGAGTCCATTTATATGGAATTCAAAAAAGGAACAGAACTAGACCACAGTGAAATACGTGCTTTGGTGACAAAACCTCTAGTAATAACTTCTTTGCTCTTCTTTACAAAGTCAGGGGCATAAACATATTCACTTTATGATAAATCATTGGACTATTAAACTGTTCATTGCACTTGTTTAATGTACATTATCTTTCACAATAAAGAAAACATTTTTTTTTAAAAAAAAGGTTCAGGGAGTGAAGGACCCAATAGCCAATTAGATACAAAAGCTACAGCATTCACTATATTAGCCAACAAGCAAGTTTGCCGCATTAATATTCCAAGTCATTAAAGAAATGGCCTTTGGAGAGTATTTTCTAATCCCCCAGAGCAGTAAAATAAATGTAATAAGCTGCTGAAAAGACAGGAAGCCTAACAATCCTGGAGCCAGGACATTTTTTTTTTCTCTTAGGAGGCAGGCCAGATTCATAAACTGAGTATTTTCAGCTAGAAGTTCCTGTTTAAGCTTTTCCCTCCCTCTCTAAAAACAGAAAATAAGCTGCCATTCAAAAGAAATTAACACCTGCATCTACTTCATTTCAAGAGAAAATTGTTTCTTTCCATCTCCCCTGTAACTTGATATACTTCTGCATGCATCAGACAGAGGTGACAGGCCCTTTGTCACCAGTCTAGGTAAACGTTGCCTAGGTAACCAAGCCCTCCACCAGAGGCGCCAGCTCCTGCAATCTGTCTGGGCTGGTTCACCAGGCAGAGTTGGCACCACTCCTCCATGGGAACGGGTGAAAAGTTTAAAAGTCCCACCAACCACTCTGGCTGTTCATGTTTTGATTATGTCGAAGTGCTAGCAGGGCATATCTGAGGGTCTCACGGAGAAGGCTGCACAGGATTACAAGACATCCAATTTCGTTCAGCCTTGAGGGTAGAACAACTGGAGGTGGGGGGAGTGGAGAAAAGGAAAGTCCATAAATGCCTCTAAAGCTTCCCCCACTCCTCTCACATTCAACACTAGAAGATTAACTCCTTCCTCTTCCAGAATAAAAATAATGATTAGGATTCATCAGACACTTGTGATGTGCCAAGCGCTTTATATAGAACATCTGATTGAATCTTCACATTTGTCCTTACCGGTAGGCAGCTCTGGCTCCATCTTAAATGAGGCTCAGAAACATTAAATGAGGTACCCAAGACACATCTCAGGCACAGTCTGACCCTCAGGCTGGAGAAAACTGTTATCCTCCCCACACATCCCACCTCCATCCTGGCTAGAATTGTCCACTCTTCCTTAAAGGCAACTAATGAACCACTGCCTGGCCGGATCTTTTCAGCTTTGAAACGTTACAATATGTAAAGTTGCCGTGAACGATTGAAAGAAGAAGAGTACACAGAGTGGATAAAATCACTTTCGCTAGAGACAATTTAACCAGTGAACATTGTTTCTACAAATTACACAATCTTAATTCATATTGTTCCTGATAGTCACTAGTGGAGCAGGCAGGACCACTGTACCCAGTGTATCGCTAAAGTTCAAAGACATTTGCTGGTGCCCTGGATGCAAGGAATGGAAATAACAAAGTGAGGACTCCGGCTCAATCCGGACTTCAGCGTCACTAAGCGTCTCTGGTTCCTAACCATCGCATGCACTGGTAAGGACTCTAGGAGGTACAGCACACAGGGGACCAGGGACCACACAGACCTTTGTGATGTAAGGAGCAGTACTGAGAGGAAGAAGAAAGAAGGCTGGGTTGTTGAGTGCTGAGAAGTGATGGCTCCGTAGCGTACAGGTCCATGGGTAAGGGAAAGGGCAAGGCAAAGGGGGGAGTCTCTGCAGGATGGAGCGGGCAGGAGGGAGCATGCTATTTAAAGCTATCACTGACTGCACCAGCATTTGAAGGTGGAGGAGCGAAGTCACGGTTGAAGAACATGCCTGCAAAGCTTGTATGATGGCGACCCCAGAGATGCTTACTTCCCTGCATCCAACCAGGCACACATTCCCAAGAACAATGTTTAGAAATGTAAATCACATATTTCCTCCCTGTTTAAAATCCTTTGGTCCCTGGCATTAGCACCACTTTGCCTGGGCAGCACAGACTCTAGTGCCAGAGGTCCTGGGGTCACAATTCTGCCACTGAAATATACTTAGAGTGCACTTGGGTAAGTTACTGAAGGGCTTTGTGCCTCAGTTTCCTTCTTTGCAAAAGAGGTTAGTAACCAACCCCAAAGAGGTAATGGAGATGAGAGATCACATGGCTAAATAGTGTCTGGCACCTTGGAAGCCTTTAATAAAATCTTTTTAATGAACTCTTTAATAACAGCCTTTAATCATCGCTAACACCTTGGGATACGAATCCACACTCCTTATGCGGTACACAGAGTCTGCCAGTGTTATTCTCCACCTTCCTCTTCAACTCCAGCTCCAACACTTCACCCAGGGCCAAACACTTGCGATTCAGCCTAACAGTGACTTCTCGACCGTCCACGTAGAACGCGCTTTCCCACATCTCTGCCTGGATAACTCCCCTGAGCTTAGACGCCTTTTAATTGTATCAGCCACCTCCCTGGTGTCCCTGTGGCCGTGCCTGCCTCCGTCAGAGCCTCCTGTGTCCCGTGGACTGTCCAGGGAGAAGAGTAACTATTCCCCTCCACCACTATGAGTCCTCTCTTGAAACAGGCCCTGGTAGCAAATGATGGCTTAAAAATAAACGAACCCATTTATTCATGTGGGTGACTGACGTCGCATCTCACAGAGAATATCTCAAAAGAGGTAACTCCGAGAAGAGGCTTAGCACTCTGGCCTCTGCAGCACGTACAACAAAAATCAGTAACAGAGAACCGACAGGACGAAGGAATGCAGCTTTGAGGTCCCAGAGCCAAGAAACTGGGGGAAGGCAGACATAAGAGAGGAACCTAAGGGAATGAGATTTGTTTTCAGATTCCTCTGATTCTGTAGCTGAGTAAAATTCTAAAGTTGACTCAAGTGAGAGGGTGTTTATATGCCGTCTTTAGGTAAAACAGGTGGAGACACAGAACTTTCCCACCATTTAATGCATCTTAATAACCTTTGGCTCAAAATTAATTTTTATGCCAAAGAGACGTATGCTGGCTTTTTTCATGACTGCATCTATCTCCTTGGTCTGTCTTCACCGCTAAACTCTGGGGACTTGCTGGCCTCTGTCTCATCCAGCGAAGACCTCAGGACACACAGTGGGCTCCAGCCACACACCACAGAGGACCGATTTTTACCAAAGTGATGGAAATCCTCTTCCATCTTTTTGTATTTCCTTTTTATTGCCACCCATGAAAAACTGAAGAACAGTTTCTCATAAAGCAGTCCATAAAGCTGTACGTGGTAATTAAGTGTCATTCTTGCAGCCCGCCACAAAAGCACCAGCATTCCTCTCCTGTGCATAGCAGGTTCCTTTCCCTTTTCTTCTCCCAGTGAAGTTGTACAAAACAAACATATTACAGCGTTTCCACTTTATTCCCATCCACCTTTTAGCTACGATTTTTCACTGTGGCAAGGATGTGCAATTCTTGCCGTATCTTCCAATGCTGCCACCTGCTCTCCTTCAAACCTAATTGGGAAATTCTATGGTATCTGGCCAACCAACAAGTGCAAATACAAAGAATTCAACAAAGATGAATCAAACTAACCCATCTTTAGATGGGTCCCAGGGAAAAGATGATGCAGGGATCTTGCTGTCAGAGGCTATGCAGGATATAAGGATGGGACAAGAAGAACTCAGTGCAACACAGCTTGAGGCCAGCACTCTGGGTTTGCACCTTGGACAACTCACCGAGGCAGGATCAGTGACATAATTTATGGGAATTGCTGCAAAATAAAAATGCGGAGCCCCTGTTAGATCTTTTTTATGTTTTCTTTATTAATACCTACTTGTGTTACATTAAAATAGAATTTAAGAAAATAATTTAATGCAAAACATGAAAAAAATTAATGGGGCTTTCTTTTTTGGTCTAATTCATGGACACTCCTGCCTCAAGGCTTTTCTTCTTCCCCAGATATCTATGTGGTTTAATCCCTCACCTCCATGTCCTTTTTTTTATTATTATTATTTTGTCTTTTTGAGACAGGGTCTCACTATGCAGTTCAGGCTGGCCTTGAGCTCACTTTGTAGCCTAGGCTGGCCTCAAACTCGCAAAGATCCTCCTGCCTCAGCCTCCCAAGTGCTGGGTTTACAGGCACGTGCCACCATGCCCAGCCCAAATCCTTTTTTAATATCTTTTTTAAAATGGTGAAAAGTACATCACTGCTAGAAAAAGAACAATGGGAAAAGTCTATTGACAACAAAAAGAAGGAAAAATTATATTATCAGAAATTACAACAGAAAAAATCGATAAAGCCAAAAGTTGGTTCTTTGAAAATAATGCAAATCAACAGAGAGGGCTCAATAGAGAAAGAGAGTGAAAGGAAGAGAAGGGAAAAACAATATCAGGAATTGAAAAGACCATAAATTTAATACCAATTACAACTGGGGAGGGGATTCCGAAATTGAACTCTAGGCCTCCCAACTAAGCTACACCCCCCACCACCACACCTTTTTTATTTATCTTTTAATTTTCAGAAGAGGTCTCACTAAATTGTCCAGAGTGGGCTCAAACTTGTGATTCTCCTGCCCTTGCCTGCCAGAGTGCTGGTGTCTAGTTACTTTTCTTGTTGCTGAGACAAAAGACCCAACATCCGCAAGACCCTTACCTTGAAAGGTTTATTTCTATTAGTGGAGGTGTCAGCCCATAGTCGGCTGGCTCCAAAGCAGGGCAGTATAGCGGGGGGCAACAGAAGAAAAACTGTTCTTGGCATGGCAAGGCAGAAGGTAGCCAGCCCCTGTTAAGTCTTATGAGGAACTTCAAGGCAGCAATTACAAAATACTGAACTAAGTGCAGGGCCCCTCTAAGCGTGGGTTCTGTGTGACTGCATAGGGAGAATGCTATGAAGTATCCCTGCACCGGGCCTGAGATTGCAGCTTCTTCTGCTGTCAAATGAAAACAAACATAGCTCATATCTGACAGGGTTGTTTCCAGGGAGAGTAGAACCTTCCATAAAAACTGCTTAGAAAAGTCCTAACGGTCCAGAGCTATAGCTCAGTGGTACAGTGCCTGCCTTTCATGCACAAGCTCCTAGGTTCCATCCTAAGCACTAGAAAGCCAAAAGGACCAGGTTTATACCAAAAAGTACTAGCGCTGCCCATTATTTTTTCAAAACGAAGCTATAAAATGGAATAACTAAGGCATTAATAGTCAATTACATAATAATTCTTTACCAAGGGATTAGGCCTAAGATCCTTTAAGGAGCAAACATCCTTATTCAGCTCTGACTGAGTTTATAAAAAGAGTGATGTCCTTCATATATATATATTTCTCATACAAGAAAAACTATGCAATATTCAAACTGCTTTAATTTATTTCACTTAATATTATGGTCACAAGGTACAATCATTTACCTATGAAAGCCTGAAGTTTACCTTCCTTTGTAGCAGAGTAGTACTCCATGGTGTGTGAACACCAGTTTTTCTTTATCCATTCATTGCTTAATGGACATTCAGGCTGCTTCCAAGATTTAGTTGTTCTGAATCGTGCTGTTATAAACACGGATGTGTATGTATCACTGTAATATGCTAAGATGAACTATTTCGGGAAGACATCAAGAAGGGGAATTTTAGGGCTGGGGATTTAGCTCAGCGGCAAAGCGCCTGCCTGGCAAGCGCAAGGTCGTGGGTTCGGTTCCCGGTACCGGAGAAAAACCAAAAAAAAAAAAAGAAGAAGGGGAATTTTAGTTTTTTGAGGCATATCCATGATAGGAAGTAGGGAGATCTTCTTCAAAGGGGAGAGAGAATAAGAGACGGAAGGAGGGAAGGAAGGAGAGAGAAAGGGAGGGGAAAAAAGAATTGAAGAAAAAATGGAGCTAGAGCTTTCACTAATGGGAGAGGCACAAGAGTTGGAAGGAAGTTCCAGGTACAGTGGTGCATGCCTGTTATCCCAGCCCTTGGGAATCTGAGGCAGGAGGATCAGTTCGAGTTTGAGGCTATCTTGGGCTACAAAATGCATTCAAGGCCAGCCTGAACTACATAGTGAAACCTTGTCTCAAAAAAAAAAAAAAAAAAAAAAAAAAAACAGAAAGAAAGAAAAAAGAAAAGAAAGAGAAAAAGAAGAAAAAGGTAGAGATGGGAAGCGTAGTGGATGAAAAAAGAATTCTGACATGTTATGTACACACACCAACTCCCCCCGATAAATGTAATCATTCTGTACAGCAACCATGCACTAATAAAGCATAAATAAATAATATTTTAAAGAAAAAACAAAAACACAAAAATGAGTGATGCCTATATTATTTACTGAAAAAAATATATATTAGGGAAAACAAAGTATGTCTCTAATTGAAAAAAACTAATCCAAGAATGAAAAATGGGCTTTGGACAAAATGGCCCAAAAGACATTTTCACATAGTCTCTAAGGAAAGGATAGCTCTTCCCTGTCCACACTGTCATTCTGGCCTGTGCATAGAATGGCTTCATGTCTTGTACACAGCCAGGGTTGAGGGATTGGGTTTTAGCACCTGGCAGAATTGAGCTGGACTCTGGCTCTACAGCTAACTCCGACCTCAATCTCTAAGCCCACACCTCCTCGTTAGCCAAAGTCCCACAGGAGGTAAAAAAGAGATCTAGAAGGTTCTCTTAAGCCATGACTCTCACACACACAACATGCCCCTTAATTCCAGAGTTGGCCCATATTACTTACTTTCAATAAAGAGCTGCCTTGAGGGCAATAATACAGAACCACATCCCAAGTCAGTACTGGGAAAGACACTGGGCATTTAAGGCTGGAATTTCGTGCACAGTGGGCCAGAAGCACTTTACTCTGCACAAATGAGAGTCTCAGATCACAAGAATGAAGTGTTCAACCACACCCAGAAAGAACAATCAGCTTTACCGTCAAGATTCCAAAGCTATAAAAGATTATTTCTCAATTTGGGACTGCCCGAACTAAATGAAAGCATCAACTGACTCCTATGCTAATAGTTTTATTTGGCAAAAATATTTTACGTTTATTAGCACTTCCATCGAGACGGAAGTATTTGTATCCTTGTTTTAAGATGACACGTTCTCATGGAAGTGAGGTCACACACTGTGGTCTGGACTCAGTCCAGGACCCAGACCAGCTCCTTCATTTCAAGGAATCTGTGCTTTAAATGTGCCTTCCCGCACTGTACCCAAAGAAAGAGGCGCCATTAACATGCTTTAACTTCCAGATTTCAAGTGGAAATTATGCTTGTGCAGTCACTAAGGCTGCTGTAATTAGAACAAGTAATTTCTAAATACAAAGGACAATGCCCAGAGCCAACTGAGGGACTCTAAAAAGACCATAAGACAAGAGTACACTGCATTCACTCTACCGCCCAATGGCTCTACCACATCTAGTTTTGGGTTTAAAACGTCTCAAATGGGGCTGGGGATTTAGCTCAGCGGCAAAAGCGCCTGCCTGGCAAGCGCAAGGTCGTGAGTTCGGTTCCCGGTACCGGAGAAAAACCAAAAAAAA
>NW_004955423.1:16901184-16916175 GCF_000276665.1 Chinchilla lanigera
GCAAAAGCGCCTGCCTGGCAAGCGCAAGGTCGTGAGTTCGGTTCCCGGTACCGGAGAAAAACCAAAAAAAAATAAAAAATAAAAAAAAAAAAAAAAAATAAAACATCTCAAAGGTATTCCATCACATGAAAGTCCAAACTCATTAGTCTACCTCAATTCCCACCAGCCCCCAGGGTCCAGACTCGACTCCAGTCATACAGAATTCATCACCATTTCCACAAGTTTTGTGTTGCAGGTCCAGGGCCCAATAAGATTCCCAGAGTAGCTACACCAGAGAGAATAAGAAGTTGACTGCCTTGGGGAGGGCTGGAGAGAGAAGCAACAGCTCATGCAGGGCTCTGAAGTTATGACAAAATAAAGTGGAATTTATTCCAAATAAAAGGCAAGCCACTGACCACTTACAAGAGGGAATAAGATACCTTGCAGTTCCCAAAGTTCCTCAGGCCACTGCGCTAAAAAGTGATACAAGAGCAATAAGCAAAGAAGAGGAAGATGTGGTGGCAATCTGCGCATGAGCACAGCATGGTGATCCCAACTGCCCGGCGCGCAGGAGTTCACCAAGTTAAGTACCTGCTCTGAGCAGAAACTACCCCCATTAGTTCTGAACTGAACAAAGCAAGCTAAATAAGCTACTTTCCCCAGTGTAATCTAGTTTGAATGTTTTTCAAGTCAAAGAAAAGTTTGAAGTATTCCTTGATCTTTTTTATACAGTACTCACTTTAATTCAGAACAAAATTTTTTCCATATGTTCCTTCAACATGTATTGACGTTTAGTTCATTTCAATAGTCCTGCATGATTCTGTTCTCAGCAGAATAAAATAGGAGACAGTGAAAAGGAGGGCATTTGGAGTAGATGCATCTGCATTTGATTCCCCAACTCAACAACACTTTCTGGAGAGAATTACTTTTCTTCCCTGAGCTTCAGTTTCTGAATTTGTAAAATGGGGATGCAGATACCTCAAAGGGATGCTAGAACATCTTATCCACATAATGTAAAATGATTAGTTCACCTGACACCTAGCAGGTGACCAATAAATAGTAACTAGTGCAACAACAATACTATTGAAATAGTTGCTAGCTATAGAACAATCCTTAGGACAGAACTTCCTAGAATCCTCCTTAGAAGCACATTATCAATTAAATTTAAGTGTCTGCTCTTCCAAAAAGATGCTGACTCTAAAATGTTTCACCCTACTGACCCAAGAAATAATGTTCCAACTTCAGTTCTTCCCATTAAATGGAAAATTCAACAACCTGAGCAATAACTAATAACTTAGCTTGTATAAAATGTTTAGGTCCATTTTACCATTGACTTGCCCAATCTCGTACATAAAACTCCAAGCTCTGCCACGAACAAGAACATTTAAATCTATGGCATATTTATGTGTCAGCATGCTCTTTGAAATTCTGCTTGTGTAATCATTGTAGTGAAATCATAATAAGGGGATAAATAGTTTCCAAACACAAAGAATAAAGACCAGAGTTAACCCAAGGATTCAGACTAACTAAAAAGACACTAAGACAATACAATATTCTCTCCTGCTTAAAACCTCGACTTAGTGATCTGTTTAAAGCCATTGGTAATAGTTAGCATAGTTCTGTGACCTTCTGTGCCTCAGTTTATCTACAAAACGGAGATTAAATGAGTTAATAAATGTAAAGTCCTGAGAACAGTACCTAGCCCTTACTATACACAGTAAATATTAACAACCACAATGATTAAAAGTAATATGGTCCTACAAGTGTCCACCTACTTGTCACGGGATCTTGGGCAAAGAACTTGAGTTTTTTCTATGCCCTGGGTTTCCTCATAGATAAAATAGCTATGACAATGATAATACTTTCTTAATAGACTGGTGAACATTGAAGGAAATCATTTGTAGGTTGTAAGTACAGTATCTACCATACAGGAAGGGTCCAGAACATGCTTGCATTTCTTATATCATTAGAATTATTATTTTCTTGTGAGCCAATTATAAATAGGTTTATCTGTATATAATCTTAAAATTATATCCTGTTAAATAAATTTTGCTTCAGCCAAACTCCTGGATTCAAATCCTAGCCCCACTTTTACTAGTATTACCTACAACCTTGGGGAAGCTCACCTCTCTAGGTCTCATTTACTCATCCATATGGGAATTCATAATCGCATCTACCTTAAGAGCTTGTAAATGTTAAATGAAATAATACACAAATATAAAGGTCCAACACAGTATATGTAAGCAAAGTATTCAGCAAATGTTGCCAGCATTATTCCCCCAGAAAGGAATCAAATCTTTTCTTTATCTCCATTTTCTCTGCCCCTCCTCTCACCCACAGTGCTTGGATCTTCCCTAAGTACTTGATAAATGAACTCCCTTTAACATGTCTCTATTTGCTGAAAATAAATAGGGACAAAAGAAAAGCTACATATCTGGAAGACTATACAGTGCATTTTGACTGTTTTAAGACAGAAACCTAGGGTGGTGTACAGTTTCAATGCCATTTCTTTTCATAAGGTTTTAATAACCTGGGTCAAAGGTGAACAAGAAGGAAACAAACCTTACGTTACCAGCAACTTAGAAATCACAGAATTCTTGGCCCAGACCAAGCCATCAACCAGGCTACGGAGGTTAAGCAGCACGGCAGAATTAAACAGACATCAAACCAGCCAAGGAACAAATAATTAAGCAACATAAACCATGCAGAGTGAGACAGGCTCTCTACTTCCAGCTGAAAGAATGAGAGGAAAAATAAATAAGGCAGCAACTATAAGGTGGCCATGGTTCAGGTACTAGCTGCCTCTGGGGAGTGAATCTTCTCCTAGAAGCAGAGAAAGGAAGAACGGCAGGGTTGAGAAGGTTAGCAATAAAAGCACAAACACAAGTAGCAGTAAAGTCAGCCTCCTGGCCATGGCAGAGATGTGAGAGATGCCACCCAGAAGCTGCCATAAACACCAGGCATAGAAATGATACACCTTCCCCAGAGAAGGGCTCCTCATGAAAACGACACAGAATGGTAGGGGACTCACCCAGAGGACTTCAGCTACCCAAGAATAGGGTTTTGCAGGCTTCTCTGCTCTGGGACTGCAATGATGACGGTTCTTTAGACAAACTAATTCATGATCCCTGCCAGACCTGTACTGAGAAGCGGAGTGGGAGTCACAAATAAAAGTGAAGAAATCAGGACAAAGGGACTCACAATAGATAAAAGAGCAGGAATAAACCACCTGGAGAACTGCAGAAGTCTATTTCCTTCTTTACACCAACAGGAATTTAAAAGCAGAGATTCAATCAACACTTTCCAATGCTCTTTGTTACTTATTAAAAAACCGAACAAGGCTATGAATCATCAACATGGAAAGAGAAAAGCTATCACCTTTCACTAGTCTTCGCCTTCCCCACTCTAATCCTTAGATAATGACTTTTTAAATATGAGACTGACTAGGCCCATAATTAACACAGTGAATTCTAGCATCAACTTCTACGACCAAAGCTAGCACAATTTGACTACAAAAGTTGATTCTTGCACCCCGAACTTTCTCTGTTAACTAGATGAGCAATTTGGGGAGGGGGGTCAGAATGCAAAAGGATTTGACATGCAGTCAGCAGGAACCAAATTCCTTTGCTTATAAATCATCATAAACTGGCTTTCCAGAAAGGCATGAGCAATACCACCAGCACGGGCTTAATTTCTGTCCCAGCCTCTTGCTGCTAGGCACAAGGGCACAAGCTGCATAGCATCAGAAAGCTTCGGATTTAAAGAACAAGGGAGGCAGAAATCAAGTGGTTACAATGCCTAAAACACAGACGGGAATGTACTGGACTTAACTTTCTAAGTTGACCTAAATTACTAGTCAATGTCTTTGAAGGACGCATGGGTTTGAATCTCAGCCCTATGGCTTCCATAACTCAGCAACTCTTTCATTACCTGGACATAGCAGGTTAGGGCTACCCAAAGTGCAGTCCACAGACTGGCATCCTGGGTGTCATCTGAGGGCTGGTTAGCAATGCAAATTCTTGGACCCTGCCCCAGAGAGAATCATTAACTCTCGAAGCGCATCCTAGCAATCTCTATCCCAGTAAGCCCTTCAGGGATTCTGATGCAGTTCAAGGCAATGGCCCTGTGGCCAGTATCTCTCTGAGCTTCAATCTCCTTTTCCACATAGGGTGCTTCATTCAGCTCTGAAAATATCCCTGACATTGACGGCAGAAAGCTAATGCTAGCCACTACATGCAAGACCCACACTGCCCGTGACCCTGCTTCTCACAGTCTACAGAAAGAACAGTCCAGCACAGGCTTGGCAAACTTCCTCCGTAAGGAGATACACAGTATCTCTGGCTTCACCGCCCATACAGGCCCCATCTCAACTTCTCAACTCTGCCACTGTGACATGAAATAGATACAGACACTAGGAAATGAATACATGTAGCTATGTTCCAATAAAAATATTTATGGACCTGGAAATTTGAATTTCATATCATTTTCCATGCATAAAATCCTGTTCTTTTGATGTTTTAACCCTTTAGACATGTCAAGCCTATTCTTATTCACAGTTCTTTCTAGGGGGTGTTGTAGTTTGCTTAACCTGCTCTAACATTTTCACATTAGTAAATTTATGAAGCCTTATGAGCAGTTTCCTCATCTGTCAGATGAAATGAATAGTGCCCAGCCCAAAGGTTTGCTATCAGAATAAGCATCTGTAGACTACTTGGTAGGCTGCTTGATAGTGCAAGTTCTCAGCAAATGTCACCTACTGTCATTATTACAATGAAATATTTGCTGGTGAAACATCAGCACTCCATGATATAGGAAAAGTGGTTGGATCGGGCCAGAAACACAATGCAAAAGTGTAGGTAAAACAGAGCCGCAGGTTCACCAACCTACTTGCACGAAGAACCACTGGACATGCGTCTGTTTGTATGCTGCTGCATTTATATACACAAGTAAGCAGTGAAAAATAAGCAAAACACACAAAAAAACTTCAATCATCTTCCTCTCTGGGCTTAAAACGTGGTTAATTCTGAGTGACTAAATTGTTCCCATACGTGCACTACTCTCCTGGAGCAAAGAAACAACTCAAATAAAAGTGTATAAAGTCTGTCTCTGACTTCAAAGCCTCCAGGAGTTCACACTACCACACTGAGACCAAAGAGCCAGCTCACACATCCCACAAAGCAGCAGTCCCTTGGGAGAATTCACAGCTGCACAACATCTGGGGAAAATTGGGGTCAGGATATGGAGAAACCTAGGACCTCGTTTTCAGATCAGACTTCAAAAGATTATCAAAGGTTCAAATACGTCCCTGGTTCAGGCACTTACAACTTGTTCATCATGTGCCTCCCATTGGCTGTCAAGAGTCTAAATAACAGGCATGTTCTCTCCTTCTGATCCGACCTGGAGATCAATTCTTTTTCTTCCGGCACTCTCCGCATCTCTGAGTCTGGCAGTCTTTCCAGATGGCACGATGGATAAATGAATGCACGTGCTGTGGAACACAGTAGCCCCCAACCATATAGGTGTTAAACACTGACACCAGTGTGGTATGACTGAGGGACCACATCTTTTATTTCATTTTAATTAATTTATATTTTAAAAAACTGATACTCCACTCAGTGACTGGAAAATGTTTGAAGGTGTATAGCCCCTTGGGTATGTGAAGCTACTTTTTTCCCTCTAAATTATTAAATATTTAAATACAGAGCCAGTGTTTCTGACACCAACTTAGCATCTGAATTGAGAGATGTTATAATTGTAACACATACACTGGATTTGAGAGCTGCTTATAAAAAGGATATAAGTATTCCATTAATCATTGTGTATTGTTTAAATACTAAATGAAGATGTCATGGATATACTGGGTAAAGAAAATGTATTCTTTAATTCTACATGTTTTCTTCTTATGTAGCTCTTGGCCTCCAGTTGTGTAAGTGGCCGCGTTTTATTTCTAACTGTCAGCTCTGCTATAGAGCATTATGCCATTACTCACAGATATCACAAAGTCTAAACAGAGTGTAGAGTCCATCTAGCTCTGACCTCTGTATCTTGCGATCTTTTTACTATCTACACCCTAGAGAACAACCACTCTGTCCCTGGATACCTTGCTCCCTTACAGATAAGCCAAATCCTGGCAGAGATACTCCCACTGCTATTTCTTTAGAGTCCAGCCCCCTCCTGGGGCCAAGCACATGCCAAACAATGACATGAAAAATCACAGCAGTGCTCACCACAAGCACCTATCACCCTGGCCTAGCACAAGAATCCTCTCAAAACAGGCACACGCTCAGCTCACTGCAGTTCTTAAAACCTGATTTTACTCCCAGATCGTGACTCATTCCCAGCTCAGGACGAGCACATTTTCCTTCCCGTTCCCTGTGATCAGGATCTGCTCAGAGCAACACTCAAATACAGTTTTCAAAACTGACTGAAGAAGTTTTTATTTTGTGTTTGGTGAATGGACAGCTAATAAATTCGCTAAGGGGAAAAAAAAAATAGCCTTTGAACTGAAGAGAGCACACTTTCCCATAAAAGGATTCTATGTGCAACAGTTTTCAAGTCCGGTTAAATATTAAGATATGAGTGCATGAATGTGGATGCATATTTATATTTATTACATATACACAGAGACACACACAGTTTTTACACAAACACTGGAATGACCCCAGGACAGGATGTCTCTTTCCCTGGTCCCCAGTTGATCTTTGTAGGGTTAACTTCTCTCTCACTGTCCCAAGGACCAACTGTGTGGGTCCTCACACTCCACGTCACACTGGAAATGAAGGAGTGTGGGGTAAAGGGTCTCTCAGAGAATACTACCTCCCCCCAGGTTGTTTACTGAAGTCTCTGGAGAAGCTTGGCTAAGGTCTGTCTTAACCACTTTAAATTTGTTTAAAATCAAAACCAGAGCTCTTTTTCAGAGGCAGCCACAGTGAAAGCGCCAACAATCCCTTCCTCTCACCCATCTTCTTCAGGACAAACCTTCAGAGAGCTGCTAACCAGGAAAGGAATTAACCCATCAGAGGGGCAGCACCTCTTCCTTTCCGGGCTTAGGTGGAGGTGCTAATTGGCAGTGAAATGCATAAAAGGTGCGTATCACAGTAGCTGCAGACAAACAGGTCTGGATAATCCATAAGCTGAATAATGAGCCTTTTAATACCAACAGCTAACTGCAGCTTTTGGTAATGGGATCCAGGTCACCCTTGTAAATCTACTCTCTCCAATTAGAGAGATGCCTTGCTCCACTTTTCCCTAAAGCCAAGAAACAGAAAAAAACTCATCTAATGCCCAGCTCTCGGGCATGCATGTGTCTTAAATCCTCACAAACAGGTAGAAATTTTCCTCCTGGAGAGGCGATTTCATAACTTCACTCAGAGAATTCAGAACCTGAGAAATTAGGTTCTTCCTAATTCCTAAAAGTAACTTCCCCTAATCTCCTTAGAGCTAAACTCCCTTTTGCTTCCATCTCACCAGGACCCAAGATAGGTTTCCTTGATTCCAGGTGCTATCAGTATTAATAATACCAATAAAGTTGGTTTTCCATTTCCACTCGGTATGGGCACAGCACATCCTGAATTACAAAGTGCACTTGAGACCTTTATCCCTTTCGGTGTCCAGCACCATTTCACCACTTTGGGGAAGCCTCTAGATTGGAGAGCCCCAAGTTCACACAATTTATGAGCCTCCTTAAGAAAATCAATATAAAGTTGTAAATACAAGGATGCTAGGAGCTTTTCCAAAAAACCTTGGAGGGATCCTAACGTTTGGTCTCAGGGTAAATCTAACCCTGTACCAACCCCCTCCTGTACCCCTCATCCTTCGCCGTCACCCCCAAAGGGACAGCACATGTGGCTTCGCCAGAAATGCTTTCACTGCCTTGCTCAGAGTCAAAGGGCTATGGGTGTTAGACACAGAATTAAAGCCTTCTTGTGCCCCAGTCTCTTTGGCCCCTCTAGTTCCTCTGTCACAAAGGAAACTCAGAAGAAGGAACAAATAAAAACAACATAGCAGAAAATGGTCCCCATCAGGCAGAAGTCAGGAAGCTGCCTAGACTGAGCATTGCTTGGGTAGAAGGTGGTGAAATTCACTCAAGGGCTCTATAGACATCCACTGCATTGCCCAAGAAGGTAAAAGACACGCCATATAGACACACAGAGTCTGGGTTAACCTCCCATCTACCGCCTACAGGGCCTGGGACAATTTACTCAGCTTTTCTGAAGCACCTTCATTTGTAATAAATGTTTCCTTAGTCCAGGACCCAGCCTGAGCACTCCAGCTTTTTAACAAATGGCAACAATCAACTGTCTGGTTCTCAATTCATGCAGAAAGCACTGCTTTTATGCAAGTCCCTCGCTCCCCAAAATGTGCTAAAGGGCACGGCTAAAGTACCTGCTCAGTCACCAAAAGACTAAAAATGAGGCCAGGCAGCTACTAGGACTTCAGCATTTCCTGAGCAGCAGTAAGAAATATCCTCGCATGGGTATGAGACAAAGTACCCGATCTTATCTACTTGCTGGGGTGATCTCAGAGTTTAAGATTTGTAATGTGTGTACCTGGGGAATCGCCAGTGTTCCACGCTTGGCGAAGCCCCATCCTTCGCAAATGCTCTGAGACCTCATGGTTTGAGAACCACACTGTCTGGCTTTTCTGTTTTGTTTCTTACTTCTTTGCTTCTATGAATCTGGGGGTCTAAAATGGTCACAACAAAAGATATATTGTTCCTTTATTTTCCATCTTTCTTCCCTCCAGTTTAGTTCTCTCTTCCCCCTCCCTCTGGATTTCAAATTGGCTCCAGATTTTCTATGAGAAGCTGTGTGTACAAGAAACACACCGAGAAGGCGTTTAAGGGGCACGTTAACTTAGGCTTAAATTGCAGGCTATCTATGGGGGTGACAATTCCATGCTACATTCATGAAGGCTGCAGCTCTCTATAGAACACAGGTTGGACTCATGTCTATGATCAGAGTCTCAGAAACAAATTAGTAACACCATTTAAATATTCAACAAACATTTAGAGATCATTTACTGGGACCAGACTAGTTCTTAAGGGTACGATGCTGAATAAGACAAGGTCTTTGCTCAACTGAGACACAACTGAGTAACCCACCACCACCCCACCCCTACATTCTCACCCCACTTCACACCTTCAGAGCACCTGCATACTTTTAATTTTTGGTTTAATCATTTGCCTTCCCAATGAATCTGTAAATCTACTTAGGGCAAAAATAGTATTCATCTTCAGATGTTCAAGACATACCATCTGATGGATCTACTGAAGGTCCCTACCCCCACTGAGTGCACAAACAAAACGGCTGGGTATGAAAGTGGTTCACTGCCACTACAGGGTGACACCTGCTGCTACAGAGACAGGGACTAAGACCAGAGGAGCACAGAGGAAGCCTGACCAGGCAGCGGAAGGTGCGACCTCAGACGCAACAGTGAACTAGGAGCTAAAAGATGAGTAGAACTTTCATCCGTGGAGGAAAAGTAATAGCTGAACAACTTCCCTGCAGAAATAATAGTATGTACAGTAGCAACTAATAAGTCATGACTATCAAGGACTTAATACACATCAGGTTCTGTTCTTTGAAGCTGGCTCTTTGATTTTTTGTAGGTGCGATTTTTGCTTCATTTCACGGATAAGGATGTTGCGGCCTGGAGCTCTCCTGAGAGGAATAGTAGGTTGGTCTGATCTCAGAGGCCAGGTTCCACTGCCCATGCTAAGCACACTAGCACAGAGCTGAAGGATGCTGATACATCTCAATATGAGTGAGAGAATGAGTCAAATGATGAGTGAGAGAATAGCGGGGGCAGAAACCAGATACGCGGGCAGAGGTCAGATTCTGAAGGAACTTGAAGCCACACTAAATAGCTTATCATACAGAGCGCTAAGTGATAGTGAAAGACCCAAGACAACCATTAAAGTACACAGATGGCTTGATCAGCATTGATCGTTAGCACAACACTCAGGAAGCAATGGGAAAGGTAGGCAAAACTATAAGAAGCCTCAAGGAGAGGAGCTTATTTCAAAAGAAAGACAAAACATGGCGTCGTGGGCAAGCCAAAGGGAGTGAGGTTGGGCAGATGTGAGTGATTTTCCTGAGACAGAACTGATGTGATACGGTGAAGGACTAGATCGTGGGTGGGAAAAGAAGAACAAATGAGAAGACATTAGGTTCATAATTCGATGTCACCATTCATCCAATTTCCCATCAATCAAAGATAAATACACAAGGACAAGTGCGTGGAGAAGAGGTAAGAGCAGCTCAGTTCTGCGTCTGTTATATTATCATCTAACTGCTTCCTGTCCATAAGCAAAATCACAATCTTCTTTGGGTCAGAAATAACTCACAAGGACCTTGTGTCCACATATACACTCAGTGTTCTCAGTGTAAGACACAAAGCTGAACATGATTCACCAAATATGTGTTAAATATCAAAACTGTACAGCACACTGTGCCCAAATAGTGCTTGCTGACCAATCAGAAAGAAAATGTAACATATTACTACATATTAAAATATCTGTAACTCACACCAAATGAAGTACAAACAACTAACAGAAATTTAAAAGTTCAACTTGACTAGTAATGAAACAAGTACAAATTAAAGCAGTATCTTTCTTTCTTAAAGTAGGGGAGAGTTTGAAACAGGGTCTTGCTACGTAGTCCGGGCTGTTCTCAAACTCGGAACCCTCCTCCTTCCGTCTCCCCTGATATTTTTCGTGTCTACCAAAATGCAAAGGCTTTGTAAACATCCCCATGAGATCCTCCCTACGCTCTGTCTTTGCTGCAGCACCTAAAGCGCAGGGTTCAGGGCAGAACTCTGGGGGCCCTAGCAGACAGGGGAGCCACTTATGGTCCTTGCGCTGGGTCACAGCAGAGCTCCCCAGAAGGGGTAGATAACCAAGGAGCACGGTGAGGAAGGAAACCAGTGGGAGATGGAGTTGTTTCCTGCAGTATAATAAATTTAGAGATACTCTCACTCAGCCCCACAGCAACCAATTGAGGAACTCATGTCATCCCTATTTTGGAAACAGGACCCCTGAAATGTAAAAAAAAAAAAAATTAATTGTGGTTCTACTAAAAATAAATAGTGGAAACATTATTAACACCTACTTCTCGAGGCTTCAACACCCATGTGATATGAGTACATACCCCAACAAGCAAATGACTGTGGGGTGATCACCACTCAGTTTTTATGAGAACCAACCCTATGCATGGTAGGGCCCCCAGCCCTACGCAGAGTGGGCCTTCAGCAGGCTTAGTGCCATATCCCCTGAAAGGCCAGAAGTATTGCCCTGACATCATGTTCTCCTTGTAGCTAGTCTAAGATGCTCATTACTAGAGTCACTACTGGATAGGCAACAGTCATACTTTATGAACATCTCTCTCTCAGTTTTCCCATATGTAAAAATGAATAATAAAATCCGCTTCAGTAATCTACTGAGAACAGTAAAGTCTTCACGCACAGAATAAAGTTCATACTGCCTCACGGTAAATCCTATTCAGCTCCAATATCACCAGAGGGAAGCTGGCATTGGCTCCTGGTGACCCAACACATGGCCTTCTCTCACCCTGCTTCCATCATGCCTTCCAGAGGCCTTCGCTATCTTACTCTTCATGTGGTACCATAAGCAGTGTCATGATTTAAATCTAAGATCCCCCTGAAAGACTCGTGTGTTTGGAAGGTGACTGGGTCATGTAGGGAACTATGTTCACCAGAGGATTCATCCATTGATGAATTCCCTCCCTCTCCCCTCCCCTTCCCCTCCCCCTCTCCCTGTTTACTTTTCTCCCTCCCCTACTGAAATGCAAGTCATTTGAAGGTGGGGTCAGTTGTTTATACATCTTGTGATATGCCACCCCAAAATATGCCACTTTGGAGTATTGAATACTTTGAACTGAAGGCAACTAAGGAAAAGCAGATGTAAGAAGGGCCCTCTGACCTCTTCCTTTCTACCAAAACACACGGCATATAATGTCCCATGAGAAAGGTGCCCTCCCTGTACCAGGAAGAGAAGACTATTCTGACCATCAAAGATACTGAGTCAGCACCAAGATAAATCCATAAAAATAAACATACTTTTTAAAAAACTCTACTTTCCAATAATTTCTGTACACTTCCCAGTCACTGTACTACAATTCACCTCCTTTGGCCCAAACCCCTTTTGCCCCCTTTTTTCTTATCACATCCCCACAATTTATCATTCTTTGTTAAAATACTACATAAGTTCTCAGGTGTAACTCCTTTCGTTCTTTGTTTCTTCATCTCTATGAAGTTCTCTCTAAGAGCAAAAACACATTAACATCAAATTTTTAAACATATGCTTTTCTCTTGTGAGTCTACCTTTTTGTTGGTCTGAGTATCAGGCCCAGGCACACAAGCTAAGATAGTGGACGAAAGTCTTTCCTTTCCTACAGATGCTGACGCCTGCCTTGGGCCAGTACGTGGCAGAAAATGTTTCATTCTTTTAAAAATGCATCAGCTCACCCTCAGTTCAGCTCTATTAAAAATCACGTAAGTGTACACAGTCTACACCTTGGGAAAAGTAAGGATACAAGTAAAGTGACTATCCAAAATCAAAGGCAGGAGGCCAAGCTTGCACTGAACATGGAGACTGAAATCCACACTCTCCACTCCACCACGTGTGGCCTTCTGAGGCCAACAGGGGAAAGAAGCTCACACAGACCATCACAAAGGAAGGCACCTTGCTGGCTAAAGGCAGCAGTGACTAAATCGTGTTAGGGCATCTTACGGAGTCATCCCCTGGGAAAGCATAGGCAACAGCTTTACAGTCCAGGGAAAGTTGGCAGATGTGAGTTTGAATCCAGGTTCACTCTGTTCTCACCCTCTGTGGCTACGGACACATCTCTAATATTCAGGACCCCTCACCTTCTTTATCATAAAATGGGGCTGCACAGAAAGAGATGCACCTTTCAGGGTTTTAGGTAAGAAAAAGAGAGTTATGTCCTATGAAACACACCGAGGCAACAATGAGTATAAACTAAACTACAGTTATTAGTAGAGGTCAGGGAAAACGGCACATGTTAAATGCCTGTGCCACAAAGTACATTTCATACCCTATCTTACTTCATTCCACAGCAACCTGAGAGAGTGGGAGATATTATTTTAATCTTACGTTGAGGAAACTGATACTCTGAGACATTTAAGTAACTTGGCCAAGGTCACATAAATTGCAAGGGGCACAACCAGAATGTAGACTAACATATTTCTATATTCAAAGTCTTTACTCTTTGCAAGATACCTGTCTGCATCCTAGGTTCATTTTGGGGAACATAAAGAAGTCTCCGAGATGCCCCAAATGTCCGAGGTTAATTCGAGGTACTAGAAGTGAAAGGTTAAATCAGACTCACGTAACATGTGCCTCGGGGATGTTTGAGGGGAGCGGGGGTGTGGCCCAGTGGCAGGGTACATGCTTAGCATATGTGAGGCCCTGGGTTCGAGCTCCAGCACCCATCCCGACAAAAAGCAAAGATGTTTGAAACACACAGAGAATGAGGCAGAGGAAAAACCGAAAGGCAAAAAGATGGCCAAAATAGAAATGTCATGCTTGTCAATTTCTCCATCAGCAAATACCACAACAAATAGGATAAATGACTCATATGCACGCTTTAATCTTCACACTAAGAGCTCAAGGTTAAAATTTCTGTCTTATAATACTGATGCACTGTTTCCTCATGATTTGGCCACCATTCATGAGTCCCAGAAAATATTCTGAAACAAACAGAGGAAGTTCAGCACAGGCGCAGGAAACATCTGAGCTCCTTGACGCCCAAGAAAGGGAAACCAACGCTACTAGGTTGGTTGTTTTGTTTGCATCATGAGCACTGAGGCATGGCTCTGGAAGATGACCCAGGTAAGCGGACAGCAGTGGACAGCTTCAACTCAGCCTACAGAGAAACAAGTGTCACTTCGCAACAACACCACGAAAACCAAAACTTTGTTTTCTGATGTTTTCATTTTGTCCCACACGCAGCTGTCCCAAGTCAAGAACAAAAAGGCCTTTGCCTTTTTCAGACAAAGTCCAGGAAACCTTCCTGCGGCGAGTGTTTCTGATTCACCAGGAAGGTTAGGTACTGAGAGAAACAGCAGTGCGGAAAAAACAAGGGTTAGGCGGGGTGCTTTGCTCTGGGGTGGAAAGTTCTCCAGGGAAGTCCTCATTCCACGTTTTCTCACCTGAAGCCCCAAGGCTGTGCAGGCAAAAACATAAGCAAACAAAATCCTAGACTTGGAGGAAGAACTCAACAAAAAGGGGGGCCGAGTGGACTTTGATAAGGCGTGGAACCACTTTTTTTCTTTCTGTTCATATTTATGACCCTAAGGAGGTCTAAGCTTCTCTAGTGAAGAAAGCCTCCTCCTGTGAACTTCTCCGAAGTAGAGCTGACGTCGCCCAGGGCCCGCAGATCTCACCGCAAACTCACTGCTAGGGACTACCTGTAAGCCCAGAAGTTTGGTCTTCCCAGGCTCAAAGGCACAGCGGAGCTCCCAGCCCTCCCTCCCACCCAGAACTCTGTGCCTCTCACCGCCCGCAGCCCCTGGCCCAGCCCAGCCGCCCCTCGGCTGTGCCCGGGCCCTGAGAGGCCTGGGCTCCGCAGAGCCGCGCCGGGGACCCCAGCACCCCGCGCCGCCTGCCATCCCCATCCCCAGCGCTGCGCACGCAGCCCTGCTCTGCCCTGCAGCCCGCCGGCTGCAGCTCCTCGTGCAGGCGCGAGCAGGCGGGGATGTGGGCACAGAAGCCGTGCGAGCTGCATGCTGCAGAGTCTCCCTCCATATGCATTTGCCAAAGGAACAAAAAGAAAATCGGTGCCAGCAAAGACAACTGCGATGAGGATGCGGTGGGACCGCGGCGGGCTCCGCGCCTCTCAGCAGCCGGGGGCCGGCCGACCACGCGTCCGAGCCCCGGAGCGCAGTCTTTACCTTCAGGATGCAGGCCATGGCGCTCCGCCCGCCCTCCTGCCGCCAAGCTGCGGCGCGCCGGGTCAGGGGCCGTCCGGG